>NC_067163.1:19596989-19729489 GCF_903995435.1 Acomys russatus
TACATGGGTCACTTATTAGATATACTGCATATCAGACATTTATCTTATAATTCATAACAGTATCAAAATTATAGTTATGAAGTAGCAACAAAATAATTTTATGGTTGGGGGCCACCACAACATGAGAGGACATATTACAGGGCTGCAGTGTTAGGAAGGTTGAGAAACACTGCATTAAAGTACATTTGCCCAAATCTTTCCAAACCAAGGAGAAAACATCACCGAAGGAGCATATCGCAAGGCACAGAATCTCATGCAACAAAGGGAGGTGCATTACCATGTATTAGCTTGTGACCTTCGACACTGCTCTGGCAGAGAGGTCAGTTACCACTATAAGTTCTACTCCCATATGTTATCAAGGTCAGTTGATCCTGCCTCATCTGGTCCTGCTGGTCCATCCAGGCAATGTGATGCTAAGATAGAGCACATTAAAAGAGAAGCTTCTGGATAATCTCCCTTTCTCTCAGGTCAGTGAAGAGGGAAAAAGGTAAAGGCCTGTGGCCACAATGAGGAGCCCATTCTATCCAAGTCTGTGTATGTACAGTCCAGGGATTCTTGTGCGACTCCAGTGTGAGTCCAAGAGGGTGGACCCACTGCCCAATAGCTTGAAACAACATCCTCCAAAAATTCAATTCTTGATTCTGTCCAACATTTTATGTCAGAAATTCTGGAGGTGGGACGATGAGATCTGTATTTTAACAAGACTTCCAGATAACTGTGATATACTTTCAAATCTCAGATGCCCAAAGAAAACATTTAGCAACTCAGACACTATATCAGAACGAAAACTCACAGGGCAATGTTCTATTGAAGTTTAGAATGTAGAATGAGAAGCATGCTTGTATATTTTGATATAGACACTCTTGCATAAAAGAAAATATACTTATAATGTATTACAAAGTCCAAAACAAAACAAAGCAAACAAACAAATAAAACTAACCAACCTCCTAAAACCCCAAAGTATAACAAAAGTTACAAAATAAAAAATACCTTTTATTTTGCATGTTTATTTCCATCAACCATAGCATTTGTGTACCTGACATTGGAATATTCACTTTTAGGGGAAGCTCTTATGGATATGTCTATAATACAGCCATTTTATATCTGGAAGTAGCACAACAACAGTCACTTCAGAGAAGCCTGGCAGGCTGGTAAAACACGTGCCATGTCCTACTTTTATAGTGATTTTTTTTTCTCCCCTGGAACAACCCTATAGTGTCCATAGAACAGAAAATTGTGCTTCTCCTAGATTTTTGGATACATGGGTATAAGAAGCAAGGTTTATCTGTGGGGATTCCAACAAACATATGCTGGATGAAAGAGGGAGACACACAGCAAGGGAACCATCATATGAGATCCAGAAGTAGACTTATGAATGACCTTCAGAAAGATTTTCCTGAGTCAGGAAAGCAAGTAGAAACGGACCAACGATTCCTATCAGGGAGGCACACAGAAGGCATCTTCCTCGGTCCTCTTAGGATATTTGGATGGGGCCTGCAAATAAAACTCCCAGATCAGCGGGAGGAAAAACACACGGTGTTCACTGTTTTCGACTTTTATGTGCACTGGGGGGAAAAGAAAGCTCGGAGAAGCAGTTAAGTTTGAGAGCTGATATACCATTTTAACAAAGGGCAGTGCACTATGGGAAAAAAAAATGAGTAGACAAAGAAAATGGGCTTGGCCTACTTGGGGCACCAACATATAGGAAAATAAACACAGGAGAAACTAATAGGGGGTAGGGTTATTATCATAGCGACCACTAGTGCAGATTCAATCCAAGGCTTGGTTTCCATTTCCTGTGAGGGAACCTGCTCTTCTAATGCAGGAGAGGGAGGAAGACACCTTCACAGGGCAGAAGTAGAAAGAGAAAGATCAGAGAGCTATTTTTGTTTGCTTTTTCTTAAGTACGGTCAGCTCAAAAGAATCCTTAGAGTGAGGCTGCACTCTTGGTGGTGGTCTACTCTGATCCTCTAGACACTCCTGATGGTCTATTCTACTGTGTGTTCCTGTGTAGGAAGGTCTGTAATCCCTTGGACCCCAGCACTTTGAGAGCAATTACCTCACTAGTTGCACCTTAACTCTGCCTTTGCACTTTCTACATGGAGTAAGTGAGGGCAAAGAGCAAAAGGGCATCCCAATGGATTGCAAGTAACAAAGTGAGGACTCTAGGATCCCAGTTCAGCTGGTACAAAGATGCACCATGCAACTAAAGTGAACTATTTTACTTGTAATTACCTTATGGCATTTTCTACCCTTCTGATTCCATTCTGCCATTAGAAGAAGTAATGGGAAAGCTAGGGGTGGTGGCACACGTCTGTAATCCCAGCACTCGGAGAGGCGGAGGGAGGTGGATCTCTGTGAGCTCAAGACCAGTTTGGTTTACAAAGTGAGTCCAGGACAGCCAAGGCTACACAGAGAAACCCTATCTCAAAAAATCAGCACTCCATCATAAAAAAGAAGTAATGGGGGAAAAAAGATAGTTCAGAAAAATCTAAGCCAGCCATTTTTACCAAGTGTGGGCAGAAGGATATTTTTGCACCCGAGCTAAAGGAAGATGAGGGATGTCCTGGTAGGCAGGAGAGTGGGAGGGTGGCAGATGTCTTACTCTGCCTTTTAGAAACACGTGCTTTAGAGTAGAGTTCTGAATCTCTACCCGCCTCGGGATGCAAGGCAGCCAAGAGGTCTGCAAGGAGTGAATGCAGATAAACACAGAACTGGGCCAAACAGCAATTAGGAGAAGAAATTAAGAGAAAATGCCAGAGGACTTTAGCCTTTTTTTTTTCCCCCTGTTCCCTTGATAACACATTTAGGAATAAATGTTAAAGAAACAAAATGATTCTCTGGTTTGTTCATGTCTTCCCCACTTCCCCCCTCCCTTTGGACGATGTAGTCAGACTGGCCCCAAAATGCACCGCAAATTGCCACTATTTAGATTGCTATCATCGAGGGACACCACAAGTTTAAGGTTTTCTGAAAATGCCACAGACTCTCCAGTTAAATACCAGCTAAAATTTCCATTTTAGCAAAGCTACTTTTAAAGCCCCTCAAAATACAATGCATTTGTTCATAAGTTCCAAATCTCTATTTGATGGAGTTTGGTGTACAGATGGGCAAACTCAGTGACTGGTGTACAGATGGGCAAACTCAGTGACTAAAAAGGAACTATAGGATTCTGCGACGATAATTCACTATCTCCAGTGCTACAAAATGCTACTGGTAACAGTGATAGAAATTTTGAGGTTAGGGAAAACACCAAACAACAACAAAAAATAAAAAATAAAAAGCATGCTATCTTTGTGCCATTTGCAGCTAGACAGCAAAGAGCTTTCTCTACTTTCCAATGAAGACATTTGATTTTCACAGGGAGGCTGTGGATATTCTACTGAGTTTTGCAGTCATGTTCAAGTCAGAATCCTGCAGGATAAATGCATTAGTTAATTTCCCACTATTACATACTAAACAGTTTAAAAAAAACTATACACATCAATTTGTTCTAATACTAAAGGCCCCCACAGTAAAAAGATATGAAAATATTCAAAGTAAACTAATGCATCCTGAAGCTCTGGGTCAGAATACTAATGCTTCCATCTAAGAGGCTGTAACTCTGTTATCTTACCATCAGAAACCTTTCACAGGAGTCCATTTGGACAATAAATACCTGTGGATCAGGAACAGTCGGTAATACCCACTTATTTGTTGATGTGATATCCCTCTTTGTCTGCATGTGTTCTGCAAATTCATCAGCAATGCTGATTTTGTGCATTAAATCGATGGACTCAGAGAAAGCCTGTGTCTGTGTCCCTCTGTGGCCACATTATGGTAATTTAGGAGAGCATAGTGTGTGGCTGAGTGCTCGGTAATGACAGACATTAGAATTATCTTCTCTGTGCATGTGTACACCACTACATATACTTAGCTAGTGTGTATGGGTCCCACAATGGTGAATCACATACCAGCCCACCAAATATTTATTGATTATGATAAGCTAGGCACAAGCACACTGCACTGTGGGTCTGAAGGGTTTTTACCCTTTGATAGAGAACTCACCAGATACAGAACACCCATTTTCCCCTCCCCTTTAATTATACAAATGGAATAAACTACCACTCCTTACTGGGGGTGGGATGCAAGGTTAGAGGGGTGAGGGCCTTAGCTGAAATGCTAAGGACTTCATGAAACAGAGACCCACATTAGCACTGCAGGGAGAAGCTCTCAAAACTAGGGGGCTTCAGTATCCTCCAAAGACGAGGAAACAGAAGAACATGAAGCTGTGATGAGAAATCAACCAAGAGGGAGCAAGCGCACAAACCCTAAGGCGATAGAGACTGTCTGTAAGGAGTGAAAGCTAAATCTCTCTACTCAGTAAAGCTATAAATTCGTCTGATCTGGCCAGAGCTTTGCTATAGAACATGTCTGCGAATGAAAACTTATTCACGGTTAGGGTTAAAGTCGTAGCTCAAGGTGGTTTCCTATCAGACCTTGGATACAGAACCAAATGCATATAAAGCAGCTCAAAACAAGCCTGGCGCACAGTAACTATTTTATGAGATTTTGCTAATATGTGAACCAATCACTTAGTCTTCTAACTAGGTAACCAAGTTTTATAAGTGGTTATTAGTTTCTTATTGATGAAAGGCTGGTTGTTTTCATAAAGTACTGAGGCTAAAGTGTATTCCAAGAGCAACACATACCTTTCAGGAAAGGAGGATAATAACAGTACCTGTGCTACAAGACACAGAAGAAAAATTATACTATTATGAGACATGCTCATGAACAATTACTGCTTTTCTCACATTCTAGGCTAAGAGAGTCAGTCTGGGACTGGAGAGATGTTTCCCGGGACTCCTGCAGCACAAGTGTGAGTACCTGCGTTCAGACCTTGAACACCCGCATAAAAGCCAGGCATGGCGGACTGCATCTGTTATCACAAGAGTGGAGAGAGATGGGTTAGTTAGGAAGTCTAGATGAAACAGTGAACTCCACATTCAGAGAGAGACTGTGCCTCAAATATATGAGGTAGAAAGCTATTAAGGAAGACAGAGGACATCAACCTTTGGCCACCGCATGCTCCTAAAATGGGCAGGAACAATACCACACAACCACATGTTTACACATGCGCACTCCACTCACCAGTTCAATCCAGATATAATACCCATATAAATAGTGTAAATGAATCAGAATAAAGGTTTTATGATCTGTGGTAGGGAAACACAGGCAGGTAAGTAAGTGGTTGCTCATATCACTAAAGATTACTTTCTGGCTTGGCAGTAACATAAATCACACTCTGAGAAAGGTGTAGGATGATTTACTAAGTGCTAAGCAAGTTACACTGGTATTTTTTTTTCCTTGAAGGGTTTAGCATTTGGTCAGTTATCATGGCTGGTATAATATAATGCAACAAAATGTTTCACTGTTTTTAACTGTGTGTGTGTGTGTGTGTGTGTGTGTGTGTGTGTGTGTGTGTGTGTGTGTTAATAACATGTAATTAAAAACAGTGAGAAACACACTACTGGTCAATTTCCCTGTAGTATGAACATTAAAATGTATCTCCAAAGCCTCTTTCAGAACTAGGTTACATAGTTGATTGTTTCTATCTCCTTTACTATATCAAGTGCTATATACTATAGCAACATATTGGAAATAACCCAATATCTAAACATAGCTAAACCTAAAAAAGTACTATTTTAGAGTCACAACACCACCCAAACTCTAGGCAGCAAGAAGCTTTCAGCCCCATAATCAGATAAGAATACTGTTATGATTTGTTTCCCTGATGATCAAAACGTTATGTAATACACGAGGAAAGTTCTGGAATGATTCAAAGTAATACCAGGCTTGAGAGTGTCATAAGGAAGAGATTGATATTGGCTAATGTGGCCAGAAGAGAAACAGTGGGGAAGGACGGTAAGCAGGGATGTGTTCTTGAAGAACAAACATGAAATTACAGAAAACAGGTTTGAAGCTGCATAATGCGACCAAAGGCCACATTCTGGCCAGTAGCCCATGTCTGCCAGTGCAAGAGACCACTTTATTCATAGAAGGGAGGCCCTTGAAGAACGTCAAACATGATAAAATAGTATGTGCAAACAAAGGCCTTAAACCAAGGTTCGCAGGGTAGAAACAAGGCTACAATCATTTCATGGAGCTTTTAAAAAACATAGCGAAATACCCAAAATAATAAAAAAAATGGCAAAGCTTTGGCATAAAATTACTAGAATTACACAAATGAAATTCTAAGATCCTAATTTAGAGAATATATGAGAATAGGAACAAAGCATGTTTTTACATTTATTGACTTATCCAAATTTGCACACAGTGACTTCTTTTAAGTCAATGACCACTAAATCTGGAAGACTCAGGATGCTCTGAGATCATGGGCCAGACAGTCTGAGCAGTTCCAAGTATTCCTTGAATGAGATGGTCTCTGTCCTGAGTCCTGGATAATTTCAGTGGCAGAACAGAGTGGATAGGAAGAACGCCATAGAACTAGTCTAAGGTGAGGATAAAATAGGGCTATAAATAAACACAATGCTTGGCAAAGGAACTTTCAGCAGTTGAACTGAGTCCGCAGGAACCTGGAAGGTGGCAGCCTTGCGTCTATGTACATACACTCTGTGCCGAACACGAGAAGGGCTCCTGGGTACCACTGAGGTATGATGAGGAAAAGGGGGGAGAAAACAGAAAATTAGGACTGTAATTGCTCCCAGGTGCTCTGAGGGGGCTAGCTGTCAACAGGCACTAACCTAAAGTGTTAGTTATTTCAAGGAATTTGATACCAGTGGGTGTTGCCTATATAAGAACGTGATTAGAATACAGGCCAGTATTTAATAATTGGAAGCTATGCTCACTCGGGCTCTCTGTAGTTACATTTATCATTTTTCAGCCTTGAAAGCAACTGGAATAAATCCTCCTTTAATAAATATTTTCCTCAAGACAACTTTAATTAATTAACTTTATAGCTTGATCCCTGCCACTCCTTCCTCTCCTCAGAATCACACACTCATGTCCCCTCCCCCCTTCTCAGAGAAGGGGAGGCCCCTAAGTGGTACCAACCTACACTGGCATCTCAATTCACAGCAGGACTAAGAGCATCCTCTCCCACCTGACAAGGTAGCCCAGCAAGGGGAAAGGTTATGGTAATGAACACAGTGAATTTTAATGACTTGGAGCACATGAACAAGGACTTAGTCCTAGTACTCACCAGGGACAGGGTGTTTGATGACTGGTAATGGCTTGGTGGTTCAGCTGCAGCTCCTTTACCACCAGCTAGTGGTTTGTTTGGGAGCAAACGATGGCCCCAGTGAGTGTCACATTCTTCACATGTAAGCATAGACATGTGACAGGCACACATTTAATGGACTCGGACTCGGCAGACATTAAGTAGGTATTCACAGATTTGATGATAAGCATTTACTATATATTTACATCCACCAGATAGCCTTTGCAGCTCTTTGCCATGTGACTGTAGGCAACATGTGCTTCCGTGAAAAGCAAGTCTACCTGCCCCCCATAGAATGTATTCAAATTAAATGAGCTCATACAAAGAGCATTTAACAACAGTGGCCAAAAGCATCCGTATCACCACCTTTGTCCTCAGCTCTGTGCATAACGGCATGGAAGATGATTCAGTAATGAGAAATGCTGTACCACCTGTGATTCACACCTGTACCAAAGAGAATCTGTGTGGCAGCCTAAGAGATATCTGCTCATAAAGTCATGGAAAGCAGCCTCGATAGAGATGGCTTCCCACTTCCTCCTATGGAAACTCAGGCCACTGGGCTTACTGCCTGGAAAGGACTGGGGTTAAATGGGCCATTGCACTCGTCCTTTCAGGCAACAAGCGCCTGATACATAGAAGTTGGATTTCTTATATGAAGTAACAGGTTTAAATACTCAGTAGCAAGACTAACATGCATGGATATTACAGCAACATGAAAAGATGAGCCAAGACGTACAAACTACTAAGGAGTGAAGGAAGTCTGGGAGTCAAGGAAAGTTTAACGACACTCATCTGTGCAAGAGGTCCTCCACAACAGACTGTATCACACTAACAATTATTCCACAAAGATCTTTCAAAGAACTGAAAGGAATGATGGGATCTGTGAATAAATGACAGTGGGTTAATAGTATAACTGGATTGTTCTTTAGTACTGAAATACTGAGTCTGTATCTAGTATCAAGTTAAATAAATTCACTAGTGGTAATAAAAGTAAGTATAAAAAAATCAAATTCATGAAGCAGCTACGTGAAGTGCTAAATGAATTTGTATTTGACCTTGAGGAGTAGGCTTTGTTTAAGGTAAACACAGTGTATTTATGTGGATTACAACCCAATGTTTTACATAAAACCAAACGACCTATCAAACATAACAAGCTCCGCATATAACTAAAATGTCTATGAATTGGATGCAGGAAAAAGTAGATACTGAAAAAAAAGAAAAAAGAAAAAAAAGAAAAGAAAAGAAAGAAAAAATTATTCACAATATTGAAACTAAATACAAGCAAAATATAAAATAGCAATCTCTTGATTTTGCAATGAGTATTTTATACCAATAAAAATCACAAAAAATAGATTTTTGCTTTCACACTTCTGCACTAGACTTTGAGTAATTTTAAAAGATGCCTCAAGACTTATTTAGTAAGAATTATGATATGGAGCAGACCCAGCTAAGGGAAGATGGAGTGAGGCTTTCCTGCTTCCTTCTGCATCGCAATCCCCCAGGGTATGCTGCTGGGTCCCGCTCTAGGACTTTCTGATTCCATTCAACTGGCTGCTGAGTGGTTATACGGAGAGAACAAATTGGATTTTCTCTCTGAGGTGAAGTGTTTACGGTCCCAGTGGAAAACAATGCTCTACCTGAGAATTCAGAGTCAAGGAATGTATCAGGAGTCACAGAAGAATTCAAAATCTATAACTTTTTGGTGCGTTCCTGGGGTCCACACCCTACTTCTGGGCAATGGATAGAACCATGGGTTCCAACCTTTCCATTGCTTCAAGTGAGTAAATTAGTCCACTACTAGGCTTTGCTGTCTCCATCTGCAAACTAATATTTATAAAGGCACACACTTCAAAGAATTAACATTAGTAAGGAGCTCAGGAAAGGACTTATTTCATAGTAAATACAGACTATGATTTTTGCAAGAGCAAGAAGTTAACACTGTTCACATTTCATTAAAATATCAAATTATAGTGGGAAGATTTTTACCACATTTTGAAACTTAGAGCTGTTAATTTGTTAAGTCCTGTTTAATTCTTTGGTAATTATTTGTCACAACGTCTTTACAACCCTCAAAATAGGATTCTGTAATCAGTGAAGGATAAAGAATGCGGCGTGAAAGAACCTAGTAATCTTCAGGGGATAACATGAGGGACAGGAATGGAGTGGGGTGCTCTCTGAGGAGAAATCGTAAAGACTGGTGTACACATCACCTGGTTAAATGAAACATGTCAATGTAAGTGATAAAAGTTGACTTCGGGATAAAGAAACAGAATGGTCTACAGAGAAGGAAATGATGTAGCTTACAATGTAAAATAGAATGCATTAAAAGTAGAGCAAAGAAGGTGCTACAAACAATGACAGCAGGTCAAAGGGCAAATACGATAAAGTTATAATAGCAGTCTTCTTCCTTTGAAATACCAAAATAATTAAATAAATAACACCCCCTCTCAGTTAACAGAGGTAAGTCTTATGAGAACTTAATGTTTCTGGTCCTGGTAAGAAAGGACAAGCTACAGTTCAAAGAAGAGAGAGCTGACTGTCAGTGTACCTAGCAGATCCAACGGAACACAACAGCCTATTCAACACCCTGAACGCACACGCTTTTACATTTCTGCTCGCATTACACTTCCTCGGGTTAGGAAGGCTTAAGAAAAGAGCTGCAGTTGGTGTTTTGGAGGAGCTTGAGTCAAGTTAAGTTTTTGACTTACTTATAATTCCTCAATGTGGTGGAAATGGTACTACAAGACTTCCAAGTACATAACCATCATACAAGGTAATGCAGTTTCTGCAGTTTTTACTCATATTGTCATTCTTGAGCCTTCATAGCACTTTGTGAACTTGGTCACATGGCTTTAAGCCACCACAAAGGAGCCTGGAAAATATGTTCTCTAGGATAGCCTTGTGCCCCTAAGGTGATGAGATCAGATTTCTAAGACTTTGTAGCTGAAAAGGGTCTTGGAAGCCTATTAGACCAAACTCTCTGGCAAATATTAAATAAAAACCAGATCCAGAGCTCCAGCTTCTGCTGCTGCCCAATTCATTTCCAAAAAAAGAGAGAAAAAAAAAAAAAAGAGAGAGAGAGAGAGAGAGAGAGAGTAGCTTTCTCCAGTTCTGATTTGCAGATGTTAATGAATTTGGAGAAAGTACATATAAGATTAGAGATCATGCACATACAAATGCACACATGCACGTATATATGCACAGGTACAAACACACATAGCTAAATGCACACCCCCATTTAATCAATGTAGTCCTTGTAAAGGGAAAAAGAAGGTTCTTCAATAAAAACTTTAGAGAAGCCTCTGCAGCTGGGCAGTGGTTGCACACTCCTTTAATCCCAGAATCTGGGAGGCAGAGGCGGGTGGAGCTCTATGAGTTCGAGGCCAGCCTGGTCTACAGAGCAAGTCCAGGAGAGCTAGAGCTGTTACACAGAGAAACTCTGTCTCGAAAAAAGAAAAACAAAAAACAACAAAACAACAGCAACAACAAAGAAGAAGAAGACAAAGAAGAAGATGAAGAAGAAGACAAAGAAGAAGAAGAAGATGAAGAAGAAGACAAAGAAGAAGAAGAAGAAGAAGAAGAAGAAGAAGAAGAAGAAGAAGAAGAAGAAGAAGAAGAAGAAATAAAACCAAAAACAAAGAAGCCTCTGCAATAACGAGGTGACTCCCTACAAAATAAGCTTTAACTGTTCAGAGTGATGGTAGCTCAAACATGTTTTACATCTGAAATTGGACAACAGCTGATCAAGAAGAAGGAAAAATCAGATTTGCAACAGAGCATCACTACAGCAGGGAAGAGCTGAGATGGGGAAGCTGGTGTTTCTTCAGTCATGATGTCAGTTTTAGCCCCCATAGTTCTGGAAATGACAGTACATGATGGGTTAAAAGCAGTTCCTTCCCAAGAATGAAAAAAAAAAATGAAACAACATATTTCAGCAGGCTGAGTACGTATCTCAGTCAGTGGTTTACAGTACCAAAGCTCAATGGTTCTCAACTTTTGTAATGGTGCAACCCTTTAATATAGTACCTCATGTTGTGGTGACCCCAATCCATAAAATTACTTCATTGCTACTTCATAACTGTAATTTTTCTACTGTTATGAATCGTAATATAAATATATGTTATGCAGGATATCTGGTATGCGACCACCAAGTTGAGAACCACTGCTTTAGATTGCATCCCTATCACCATTTAAATTGGTTGTGGCCATACACATCTATAATAGCAATACTTGGAAGGCCAGCAGGAGGATTATAAACTCATCCTTAGTGATACAGAAAATATGAAGCTAGTCCAGGCTAAAAACCTGTCCCAACCAAGTAACCAAAGAAACAAACAATAAGAATGTGATAGTTTTATATCTCTCTTTTAAGAAAGGTTACCTATATAAGACAATGTCTAGATTTATTACTGTTATAAGATAAGCTAATTTTTGTGTAACATATCTCATTCAGATATAACTGTTATGTTTTATATGCTATTCAAATTATACATTATATCACAGGAATTGATTTTATGAAAATCAGGCATCCAAGAAATGTCATAAAAGCTCATTTATTAAAAATTAAAATCTCACACATAACCACAACTATTTTAGATGAGCATTCTTTATGATGTGAAGCAGCTACCATCAGCCAGAAGATACCTAAATTGTAGTCACACAGACCAAAACTAGGTTCAAGACAAAAACCAAGCCATCAACATCACTTGTACAGAGGTGGTTCAAGGTGACTTCCCTGCACATCTTAGGTCCAAGGCCTACTGCATACATCCTACTGTGAGAATGTACATTCCTACCTCTTTTTTTTTAAAACCAGTTCCCACTCACTCCTCTCTAATCACACTAGCTTCTGTAGTTGGCTTGTAACTGCTACAAAGATGCAGTGGAGACACAGGCTCTGCCTTGCATTAGCTTGATGTTCCTTCCTCAGACCCTGAACACACTGTCTCACGCATCAAACTAGCTCACTACCACAGAAGTCTGTGTACCCTAACACAGAACACACAATAGTATATATTTACATGTTCTAAAAAAAAAAAAAAAAAAGAATATCATGCGTATTAAACAGGTGCAATGGCACCATCCAGAAAAAAACTCAGAAAGCAAATGTAAAGAATAGCCACAGATACATGCATATAGAGTTCAAATCAGGAGGCTGCTCCTTCCTGTCCAGTTGCACCTATAAACCGAGAGGAGGACATCTTCCTCTCCAAACACATTGGTTCTCATCTATAAACAGTATCATGACATTTGTAACTTATCATCAATTTTATTTGAGCACATATACATACCAAGTATATATGTGTGTTAACATGTCGACATCAGCGTTTTAATCTATAAAGAAAGATAATTCCTCGCCTGGAGTGTGTTGGTTCTCTGGTCACCTAAAGCTTACAGCAACTATAATCAATGTATCAGCTATTTTTTTCTTTTCATCAGCAAGAAAAAATGTCAACAACAGGACAGAATGATGAAATGCCTTTTCCTTGATGAGTTTTGTGAAGCTCAAGTTCTAGAAAGTGATTAGACAGATGATAATAGAATCAGGGGCTGAGTATCATTTACCCAAAATGCTTGGCACTAGAGGGGTTCAGATGTCAGACTCTGTCAAGATTTATAATATCAGCACATCCACTTGAGCACCCCCTAACCCAAAAATCTAATATGTTCTAAAACGTGAAACTTGTTAAATATTTTATCGGTGCTCAAAAATTTTGGAATACAGATCATTTTTGCTTGAAGAACTTTTGAAAAGGAATGCTTGCATATGCCCTCTCAGTATTTAGATACATACAAACGGATTGACAGGTGATCAATATTAACTACACAATCTGCACAAAAACAACACTTGAGATGGGACTTGCATTTTAGACTTTAGATTTATGATTCCAAAGAAGACTTTTTCAACGCTGGCGATAAATTGATGCTTTTGTTGTTGTTTTGCTTAGTGAGATGAGGGTACGGAATTCACTATGTAGACCAGGCTGTTCTGAAATGCAGAGCTTTTTCTGTCTTGTCTTCTGCAGTGCTGGCTTTAATGGAATGCACCAGTACCCCCAACACAATTGCTTTTGTCTGGAGGGTAACTACTGAACTCAGTAAGGCCAGGCTTGATATATGCCAGTGATGGAGCATCTCAGGAGCACCATCTGTATGCTCTTGTTTGTACACATTGAGTAAGACTTGCTACCTTTTGCAGTAAACATTTGTTTTTGTAGCAAAATTAGACACAAATATGCTTTAGAGTATCAAGGTGAAGTTACACAAGATGACATGCAGACTTCTCCATTAACTGTGGCTTCCTAACAAGAAGCAGAAAATAAAAACAAACAAACAAACAAACAAACACTACCAAAAAAACTAGTAAGCACGAGTGGTCAAATTTAGTGTTAATCAAGTTTATAATGAATAAACATTGAATATTTTGTAAGAACATACAAGATGTACAGTATTTTGAAACAATTCATGATGTACCTTGTGCATAGGTGGCAGTAAAGTTCTTTACCTATGCACACACGCACAGGTCATAGAATCAGAACCATATTGGCACATGGCAAGGTATCCCATCTAATCTCTCAGGTAATTTTTGATTCTTGTTGGGTACTGGCTTTCTTCATCTTAGATGAACATGGTGAGTTATACTGGACATGTAACTTATTCCTTCTTCACCAATAAAGTCCAGTATAGGAGGCTCTTCAGTCAGCATCTTCTCACTGATCACTTCTTGTTCCAGTAAACTCAGTGGCTGCCATATCCTGTGCCTTCATTCTGTTGTACTGAATCGATGTCAGTCATCAGCGTCTAACCTCAAAGCCAAAGGTCCAGGTGCCTCTAGTCACATCCCCATCCCAACCCCCTCTCTTTTTGTTGGGACATTTCAAATTTCACAACTCAAAAAATCCCCAAGAAGGTATGGTGGAAAGACTGAACTATGCTATGTAAAAAGACAATACTGAAAACCAACTGATGAACCTTGTCTCTAGCCTTAAGGATTTTAAGTCAAGTCCTATTTATAGAAAAAGCCAAATGGCCACAGACAAAGCAGACATTACCCCAAAAGTAGACTTCATGTCCCAATGACCTGCAATCTTTTATACAAGTCAAACTTCATTAAAAGAGAGACACTTGTTAAGTGTCCCTTAAGGAAATCCGTAAAAGCCTCAGCCCCACCAAACTTTAGAACTTCAGTCTAGTCATGGAGATAAGATCACCATGGACATAGCCAATCGATACATATAAAATACAAGAATCAGAAACAATATTAGTCAGATAAAAATAGCACCCATTAATCAATGATACTACACAAATTAATTTGTGACAAACATTTTCTCTCCAGAGCTCTGCAGGGAAGATAAAAGCTGCCCAGAGCCACCGGCATTCACCCAACACTGCCCATGTACATTAATATTCCTTATTTAAAACAGAGAAAGAGAGATCCAGGAAGGGTTTGGGAAAGGCAATAAAGTGAAAAGGTTTCCCCTTAAGTCAGGCAGATTCTTGATTCACAAAAGAACCAATGAGAAGCTCTTCTAGATACAGGGATGATTTTTCTTGTTAACTTGGAACTCAAAGTTTCAAAGAGATTCCAATAGACAACCCTTCGAAGCCCCTTAAAGTCTCTACCCCACCCCCACAAAGCAGTCTTCCTGAAAAGCTGCCAACATAGATGCATTCTCTGAAAGACACAGACCTACTGGCATTGGAAGAAATGCACTTACCAACAGTGATTTGTGTTGCTGTGATGCACTTGACAATGCACTGGGGACTTTCAAATTAGAACTTCAACACACATCCAGAGGGCTTTTAGGATCTTAGAGAAGTGCAGCTTGAGATGGGGAGTGACTTACCTATAAAGAGGCATTTCTCTACATCAGAAGTATGTAGTTAGTTAGAACCCCTAGGGGCTCACTGCTAAGGCTCAGCAGCACAGGTCACCAGAGTGACTGAGTTGAACTTGAGGACAACTTTGGAAAGAAACATTTAGGTCAGCTGGAGGACACTGGCTCTGAAAATGTTCACCTTTCCACCTGTATCTTTTTGTGCAGCAAGTCTGCACAGGCCTTCTTACATATGCAGACAATTTCCTGACCTCCTTTAGCCTACCTCTAAGATGTGAACTGCGTCAGACGGGGTGGGACACTGCTGGATTAGGAATGCAGTACAGTAGCACACACGTGGCAAACTGAGGAATCTATAGCTACAAGATAATGCTGTATCCTAGAACAACCTTACCAATAATTAAACCTATGCTTAGGCGTTCTTGCTGTATATAAAGATATGCTCTAATCATATCTTCTATAGACAAGGAAAAATGAAGCCTAAAATATTAGGATTGTGGTGTCCCCTGGCTGCCAGAAACTTCTGAAATACAAGCATCTGTTATGTAACAGACATGGTGTTCTATACCAGACACTGTATTCCAAACTTGCCCAAGTAGTTAAACACTTAGAATCTGTTGATTTGGGAAAAAGAGCATGAGATGTTGATACCATGAAATCCCCCAGTTGTCATCTGTTGCTGCCCACAGGAAAGCAAGGCACAGTAAACACATGTCAACTGTGACTATCCTGACACACTTATTCCCACAAATTAAGAAGAAGTGTGGTTTATATTGGGTTTTGAAGAATGGCATACAAAGGCCTGAGGACATGTCTCCATCAGAAAGTTGTTAACAAGTGTGGGGGCTTGAGTTTGAATCCCCGGCTCCCATATGAAAAACGGGGTGTGGTACTGCATGCTTGAAGTCCTAGTGTTGGGGTTGCAGACAAGGATCCCAGCTCACTGTTAAGATACCAAATCAGCATTCTCCATATAGAGGAGTGACTGTTTCAAAAAGATGCAGAGAAATTAAGAACACCCAGGTTGAGCTCTGGTCTCTACAAAGAAGTTGGTGATTATAAAAATGTGTATATCCACAAACATTTCGACATACATACAGCACGAATACACAGCACACACTCACAGATACATAGACACAGTCATGCACACATACACTGTGTGTGTGCACACACACACGCACACACATACACACACACACCACATTAGATCAGCTTGTGTGCTGACTTAGCGGGGTAAAGACTACTTATTGACAGCTCGATGGGAACCAGACCTGTTTCCAGGACTGTTCAAAGCTATCAGGCACGCTGTGAGGTTGGGATTTATTGTTCATGTTATAAGATCTGGACAGAGGGGCTGAACGACTGAGTAGTTTAAATAACTCGCCCAAGGTCATGCAACCTTGCACAATCAATACTTGAGCCAGAGCTGTCTGATTTATCAGGTCATATTCCCAGCCCCAGAATCTACCTCTTGCAGAACAAAGACTGTTTTATCCCACTTAAAGGCTTAGCTTCACTGTCTAGAAAACCAGGCTTGCCCTCACAGTCATCTGACATTTGAGAACAGCCCAATGTCCTCTTTCTGGTAAGCAGGCCCCTGATAACTGCTCCCTTGTCACAGGTAAGTAAACAGCCTCGGTTCTCTGTATTGGTACTGCCTTACATGTTCTTAATCAGAAAAGTAAGCTTGAACATAAGCCTTCTGTTTGAAGTCTTGCTGGAGACTTCGTCAAAAGAAATTCACCCAAAAGCTAGAATTAACATACACCAGACAGGAAAGGTCATTTGTATTGTTTTCTGAATAAAGAAACACACACACACACACACACACACACACACACACACACACACACACGATGGAGAGAGACTTAGAAAACACTTATCAGTATAAAAGGCACAATGTCCAAGATCTCCAATAATTACAGAATTTTACTCAGAAAAAAAAAAAAAAACACATTTTATTACAGGTTTCCTACCATCAAAATTAATAGAGCCTCATTAAGTACTTAATACAACCTGTGTTTAAGTGATTCCTTGCAGGGCTATCCTAACCCTGTACTATTGAAGCATCATAGGGCACTCTACAAATGCAATCCTTCTTGCCTATTCAAGATCCCAAAGCTCCCAGTGAACCAGCTCAAACAGCAATGCCTCCTGTGGCAAAGTTCTCACAAGTTTCCAAAGCAATGCTGCAAACTAGAAGTGAAGAATTCAACTATGTATGGGTTGGGGGATATGCGTACCCAAGCCAGAACATCTTCAAATATTTTTTGAAATCATAATATAGTTAATTTCCCTCTTCCTTTCCTTCTCTCCTACCCATGGCCCCCACACCTTAATGTCTCTCAAATCCACACCCACTTTTTGTTTGTTCTTAAATATATAAATTCATCTTTACCAGTCTATGTAATGTTAGCTGCATGTTTATTATTTCAGGGCTAACCATTTGTCATTGGACAACCAATTGGGGGATGTACCCTGGGGAGGAATATTTCTACAGTTCTCAGCATTCATTAGTTGGCTGCCTATAGCTCCTTGTCTAGAGCTGAGACCTCCTGGGCTTTCTTCCTTCCATATTGGCTTGTCTACTGCTGTCCTCCTTGTTCAGGTCATGTTCAGGAAGTCATATTGATGAGATTTTATGGGATATATTTCTCTTTGCAATAGATTACAGAAACCACAACTGATCAAAATGCAGAGAATAAGGAATTGTGTGGTGGCCAATACCAGTGTTAATTAGACAACCCAATTACTGCAACTAAGGACCAGGGATCATTTTGAAGGGGTCAGAGATTTTAAGATCCAGAGGGACAAGGTTGTATCTCCTATTAATCTTAAAATTTTTAAACTACATTTAAATATCCAATGTTCTAAATATTTTAATAGGATACTACGAAATTTTAATAATCAAATTATACCAGAATCAAATACATTTAAATTATAAATTATAAATTTATAAATTAAGTATTCTGATAATGTTTACAGGATTATTAAAAATCAACCTACAATCACAGTTATAAGTTAATTATTCCAATTACCAAATCCAAACTGGAATCATAACATAATCTATTTTGTAAGAGTCAAATACTCTAAAACATTGGAATTAGAAGTTTTTACATTCCTGCTAATATAAATATTAGCAGAACAAATTCAAAGCTTTCTACGCTTTGTGATAAAACTCTGAGAGACTAATCCTCAATAGTTTCTGCCTTGCAAATATGTCTGTCAGATATATTGGGCAAGAAGGCTGAAGATGATGCTCCAACATTGTAGAGAGTGTTAGGTGACTGTTCAGGCAGCAAACTGTCTCAGTCATTTTTTTTTCAATTTCGAAGTTGCTAACCTGCACTTCCAGTTCACTCTGGTAATTAAGTTTTATTTCTTCTCAAGTCTCTGATGGGGTTGAAAACTAGATGGCTTAGTCTTACAATTAAGCTTAGTTGGTTAGGGGTTAAGATAGATATTTTAAGTTAATAGAGATGAGATATGATAAATATTGATATTCATTCAGAATTTTTTCACCCAACAAGATAGGAAAAGAGTTTACTTCAAGTTTGCCAAATACAAATACCCAACTCACTATGAATGTAACATTTATGTAATTTCTGATTGTCTCCTGGTTCTTCGAGCTGTATCTAGTTTATTTTATTTATGTGTAATAATATAAATGTATATGTTAAAAAAGAAACATAATAAAAATGGAGGAAAACTTTGAGAGAATAATAAACACTTTCTGAAAAAATACTTATTTTTGATGTCATGTAACCTTCCCTCAATCTTAGAGTTGGTTTTTCAGTGCTATGTAAGTCACAAAGGGTCAGAAATTCTGCTAAGAGTTTGTCTGCACTCTTCAACAGTTGCCTCTAGAGAAAACCTTAAACACTACAGTTTTCTTGTCAAACATGCCATAATTCTAAGAATCTAACACCCAATACCTGGAATTCTATGTTTACAGTTAAACTCTCCCATTCAATTCTACATTTTGTTGGCCCTTGAGCAGTGCTTCCATTCTACATTGACTAAAACAATTTATGTGTAGTTCTACATTACTTTTAAATGTTTAAAATATGACGTATCCAATGGATTACAGTTATCACAAGTGCCTCTATTGTACTATTTGGACATAAATTCCATGAACAGCTCCTGCTGTTCTTCAGATATAGTCACTCAAAGTCTTTGACATGTGTCAGACAAAATGACCAGCTGGGGGCGCTATTGAGAGGTAAATGGGAGTTCAAACTTCATCAGGTCTTCAACCCATTCATGAGGTCCCTACTGACTGGGTTATTAGAAGGAAGGGGCTGGTTGGCCCTAAGGATGCATTGTTGTCCCTGTGTCGCCTTCTTTTCTTTCTCTAGGCTTCATGCCGTCCATGTGTTGAGTTGCTTGGCTCTACATTTTACCATTATGATTAGGTCTGAACTCAGTCAGGGAGGCCTGACCACTGACTAAATCCAATGAAACCATGGGTGAAAATGCATTTTGCCTCTTTTGACTTGGCTTTCTTTACTATTTCCTTAGGACTGATCAACACAAGCTCTCTTCTTAGAAGCTGGAGTGTGACATCATTTGCATTATCAAGTCAGTCACATTTTAGCCAGTGCTTTTATTTCCAAGCTCTTAGAAACATAAGAAAGAAGTGGCTAGAAATTACTTGTAAGGATTGACATCTTTTGATAGTGACATAAAGTTCTACTGTTGTCCCTCTTATTATTTCAAAAGTGAAAAGAAGCCCTTGTGTTTATATTGGATATGAATCATAATTAACTATTCATAAGTATTCTTGGGTACATCAGTTCAGAGTCCTTAACATGTATATGCACAATGGCACAGGCTTGGTCATATACAAAATAACAACTATTTGATGAAAACCGCACATAAACGAAGTTTTAGTAACCTTAATGCAGAGAACTAATTCTCTTCAGAAATACAGCATCCAAACACCCCATAGTTCTTCCAGTCTTGAGGCATTTAGATTTTTTTTTTTTTTGTATGTTTAGTACTACCTAATGAAAATGAGTAGTGAAGTATACAGATAAGAACGGGGCTGGAGAAAACCAACCAACCAACTAACCAACCAACCAACCAACCAAAAAAAAAAAAAAAAAACCCAAAGACACATACACACCTTGAATAACAGTCCTAATGCAGGTTTGGATAGACTCATCAGTAAAAGACAGGATTAATACCCTGCATCTAATATTTGCAAGAAGAAGATTATTCTATAATCACAAGGCACACTCTGTCTAGGTTAGTTTGTTTGCTGGACTTTGGTCATAGACATCTGCCATGTGCTTTTTCACACACTTCCTTTGCCTCAGACATAACACTCAAGGTTTACCTCCAATATTTTGAAAATGCTACTGCAGGCTGTTTAAGATAAGCAAGTTAAATAAGTTAATTGTCAATTGATCAAACCGTGGTAATTTCACTTACTAGTCTATTTATATCACAAGACTATACATCCTAGATGTAACAGACAGGTACGATTCTATAGACAGATAAGGTAAAATAGCTAGATAAGGTCTTAAAATACCTCAGAGTCCTACTGAATATGGCATTTAAAGATGTTTATATTGTTTTAATGATTCTTTGACAACAAGACAGGTTAACTCCTAGAAACACTCAGTCTACCTCAAAGATTATGTCAGTGAGTGGTGAATATTGGTAGCAAAGGAAGTTGTACCAATCGAACTGGCTTCCCAGGTAAAATAAGGAAAGAGGGGACAATCACTGAAAATCTTCCACAAAACTCACCATGATTTAGAACAAGAAAATAACCAAAATGCAAAGAAGAAAGATAACAAGGAGAAAAAAACAATAATTTAAATTATTCTGGAGACTATTTCCATGTCTTAGAAAGGTCAATATTTTAGAAAAGAGCTACAAGCAAATGTCCTGCATATCCAGGTCAAAACTTGAGAAAGAAACTGTTTTGTTCATTGTTACTAAAAGTTATTTACTAAAATTAAACACTAGTTTAAAATTATTCCCTTTAACTTCAAATTTTGTGACCCAGACAAAAATAATTTCATTTTGCAACATTTCTGAAACGACAATTGATGCTTCGAAAAATCTAAAAAAGAAACCACAATTCCAATGAGTGGAGTTTGCCACATTGTTATTAAAAATGCACCACATCTATTTCCACATTAGAACTCATGTGGTTAATCAGGTCTTATGTACTGTTAGTGCTATACTAAGGTATCACTAATGCCAGCAAGCTTTTTAACAAAGGTTGCAATTCTTACTTCCCCAAATCAATTGATTTAGAATTTCCTAAGTCAGTAGCCTTACTGTTTTACACTCACACTTACTTACACATTCTCTCTCCATATCATCTAAAATTGCAAGCTGGAAAGTGAATTATGTTCTAAATAAAGCAAAAATTACAGAGCATAGTGCAAGCCTAGACACACAGACTACTGAAATTCAGAATAGAGTCATCATGATAGTAGCCTAAATGAGGAAGTTTCACTTGTATAAACTGCAACACGTGGTAACTATCAAACAAAACTCACTTAATGACATGAAGCCATGGAATTAAACAGTATAATATTTTATATATTTTTCATTAATCTTAAGACTTTTAAGCACTCATGGTTTATTAAAAAAATTATAAATATATAAGAATTACAGACAAAGCTGGGCATGGTGGTACAGGCCTTTGACTTTCAGAATATTCAGGAGTCTGAGGCAGGAGTATTCTGACTTGAGGCCCTCCTGGACTAGGTAGGTAGAACCTTCCTCCAGCAACAACAATAATAAATGAAGGAGGTAAAGACTACATACAGCATTTCATGAATAGTCTATTCATTCAGTCACATCCCCAGCAGACAACATTCTTAACGTTGGTTAACTATTTTAAAAGTCTTTTCAGACTAGGGTTGAGTAAGCTGATGTGATTACATTTCATTGGAATAGGGGACTGAGCTATAGTTATATAAACTACAGTGCCTTCCTCTGCCAATCCAGTCCATACATTTCTTCATGCGGTCCAATCGTACTCTAAGGAAGAATGCTTATAAGGTGTGAAATGTAATGTTACACATGTTTTAAAGGATAAAACTACAATCAGCAGTAACACAAGAAAGGGTGTGAACACTCTTAATCAAAATAAGAGAGCCTTTTACCAATCTTTTAGTACCACTAGCCAGCTGTGTAAGGTTCCTGACACTGGGTCAGAGCAGCCAATGCAGAACTTCAATTCCTTTAGAGAAATATGTCATATCAAATGGAATTTGTCATCTAGGTCTCCATGCGAGGGATACAGTCAATGAGGATAAATCTCTTAGCTTTGAGAGTGGACAATAAAAATCAGGTACAGGTCCAATCCCATAATACAAAAATTTCAGCTCCTAATATGTGCAAGCACTACTGATAATCATGACATATGATATGTGCGACATGAACATTTGCCTCTAGATATCTCACATATAACTTGTGTTTGTTTCAAACGTTGTGCCTGTGTAACAAGATGAAACCTTCTTGAGAAGAGTCTCCAGAATTAATTGTTCTAAGCACTGGAAAAAATGCCTTGGCCTTGATCAAAAGTAACCAGAAATGGAAGCCATCTGTTTGGCAAGATAAACTGAGGTTTTAGAATCTTTCTTCATATACAATTGGTAACATTACAAAATATGTGATTTCAATGCAAGTGCGATAAGGAGTTTTAACACTTGTGTGAAGAATGATCTAGTTCGTCAGGAGTACCACCATAAGCCACTTTCCACTCAAGCCACTACCACTAAGCAGATGACATCAATTTAAAAAAACTATACATTCATCCCAAGACTGTCTAAATCAATGGATTCTAACTGTTTAAAAAAAAAAAAAAAAGGTTGATGGATTTTCTCAGCACCATGGACAGCGCAAACTACTTTGAGTAGTTCATGTGATTAAGAGAGCACTTCCCAGATTCCACAATTTACAGAATTGTGTCCAAATAATGTATTGCATCATTAAAACTGGAAGAGATGAACAAATATTTGGGGTAGTAAGGGAAGTTGCTATTTTAACTTTTTTGTTTTGTTTTTAGTTTATGTGTACATGTGTTGGTGGTGTATGTACACATGAGTGCTTGTTCCCATAGAGTCCAGAAGAGAGTTTTGTATCCCTTGGGACTGCAGTTACGGGGAATGGTTGCAAGGTGCCTGACATGGATACCAGGAAGTGAACTCCTCAGGTACTATGTAAGAACAACGAGAACTCTGGACTGCTGAGTCATCTCTCCCAGCCTGTATCTCAACTATCTTCATATAGTTTTAAATTTACAGTATTTCATATAGTTTATGATGTAATTTATATTGCTGTCTGTTTTACAAAGAAGTAAACTAAGATTAAATAACTTGTGTAACTCTAAAGTACTTACTTCTGAGCATCTAATTTTAATCATGTCTTTGGGATGCCATAGAAAGTAAAATAACAACTAAAATTAATGTTTTAAAGAATATGACATGAAAATAATTTTAACATTCTATTCAAAGTCAAACTTACAGAACTTATAAATAAAATCATTTACTTTCCCTTAATAGCCACTATTATTATTAAGAATAACCATACTACTCTTTGAAGTAAAACAATATATTTTGTTAAATGGCATATTGCACTAAGTTTGGAAACAAGATAAACATTATTGCAATAACAACAGCGAATAACCTATTAACTATGGTAGCAGAAAGTGGCACAAAACTTCTTTTATACTCTCAAATTTTAAATTACTTAACTTCATAGAAAAATTATTTTGACATATACTTATAACTATTTCTGATTAGCTTTTAATTAAAAGATGGTTCGGGCTTTTATTTTCAAACTTTCTGCAAATAATTCATTATGTTTAAAGCCGTTACCTCTGCCCAAAGAAAAGTCAAGTGGAATATGTTTTCTGTATTAGTCTTCCTAGAATTGCATCTCATGAAGTCTGAAAAAAATGTTTATCTTGTACAACCAATTAGTCTTGAAAATATGCTGAAGATAACCTTACTCAGATTGTCAGCTACTGTAGTAAAAAAAATCTGAAGACAAATGTCTTATACAGAGAAAATGCAATAATTTGACCATCAGCTTTGGAAGCTTTGAATACATGATTCTTTATATTAATGCTGTGTACATATGATGCAGATGCATGTTATAGTGCAAGCATGGAGAAAACTGTTCATTCATGGCCCATCAGCAAAAAGTAAAGAGAAGGTCAGGGTGTCACAAGGCCCTTGCAGAACATAGCCCAATGGTCTAAATATACCCTAAATGGTACCCACAATTAAAGATCATCACTTCCCAACAGCAACACCCGGAAACCAAACATTTAACAACATACATAGCAAACATACTGAGATCATCTTCAGTTGTGATATTTGTTTTCTTCTCTTTCTAGTATGAATTAAATGAGCAATAACTAAACCTGAATTTAATATAAAGTTGTACATAATTCAAAACTGTGACCACTGGTCAAGGTGTTCAAATGAATAATTAACCATGTCAGGGCATCTATAAATGAGGGCTCTATATATCATAGGTATCATTGTTATGATTTTTGGACATATGCCAAGAACTATGTTTTTAAAATGGAAACAAAATCTACAGTTTCCTGGCTTTTATCTTTAGCTAGCAGTTTACCAACAACTGATTAGTGCATAATTTCTCATGATATCTTTTCGTTTACTGTAAAGGGATACAGATACCTACACAGCTAAAGCCAGGTACAGAACAGCATGAGTAACATACTCTTCCCTAACTTTTATATATTTTATGGGCACTGTGATACTCAAGATATTTATATACTGTACATTATATGAACACACATTAGATGGGAACTTGAGGCAAGTTTGATCTTTGCCTTCAGGATATTCAACTTCTTTTTCTCATCTCTTTGTGTATGACCAGTTGACGAACCACAACAAAACCAGCAACCACCACCAGCAGCAGCAGTAGGAGAAGGAGCAGTGGCCACCACAGCCTCTCTTACAGCTCTAGCATTTATATATCCTCTCAAGAGTTCCCAGAATTCAAAATGTCATACACTCGCCAAAACTATCTGCAGCTGGCAAAACCATGCCCCTGTTAGAATATGAGGCAAATCATAGCTGCTGTGGACAATCTGAAACACCCTACACCTGGGATTAAAACAAAAATATATCCCCATAACATTTCTGTATTTATAAAGTAAAAAACAAAATCTTCACCATTTTACATACATATGAATATGCCAAGGCTGCTTTGCCTCAGAGCACATGAGTAAACATAAGATGTAACACTGACCAGGAAGTAGCTGTCCTCAAAGAAGCTGCTCTGTGACTATCTCTATGCTGTACCCTGGAGAAATTCATACATCTCTGGGAAAGACCATCATGATGAGTAAGAAGTGAAAACAAGTACATGTCAAAAGAATAAATTAGTTTCTTCATTTTGGAAATGTTGCACAAATTTTTAAAAATTCAGCTCTATAGTGGGATGTAAAAACCAACCAACAAACAAGTAAGCAAACAACAGTGGTTGGAATGGCCTAAGTACTGGAGCAGAGAAAGACCACAAAGGCGAAGTGACAAAGGTCTGCAAGTGATGAATAGCGTCAGATGCATTAATGTGGTAATAGCAACATATATTCCAAAAAGAGCACATTTTAAAGGGATGTCATTATGTAAAAATTATACTGCAATAATATTAATACAAGGGAAAATGTACCACTTTATGTCTTGCAGGAAAAGCTTTATGACATCATTTCCCAATGAACATTTACCATGTGAAATGATAATACACAATAAATGTAGGACGGTGATGGATTCAGAATGTTAGAAGATTTCTGACATACATACATAAAATATTAAGACTGACACTATTCATGGAAATTAGGGCTGAACAGGCACACACTGAGCTCACCCATATAGACAAAACGCTAATCTACTGGCACTCTGGTTAGTCATTGAAATCTGAATATAAAATTAGCAGATTTCTACAGACAACTTCAGTCCATGTTTTACACCCTCCAGCTCAGAACCCTGATTCCTCAGAGCCCCTAACCTTCACTGCCCCTCACTTCTGAATTACCAAGGAAAATGATAAAAGCCTACGATAACAACATTGCTGGGGAGAAAGTACATTTTCAAGCTGACAATCAACCACTGTGTGTGTTTTATACAATGTAAATGAAGCAGAAAACAGGCACCAGATTCCGTATTTATTACCACCATACTTTCCATTTAACCAGAAAGCTGAGGCAGAGGCTTTTAAGGAATGAATTGGCTTCGTTATAGCACTACTCCCCATTTTCTCACTGAATAATCAATTAGCGTATTAGATTTCTTTGCAAACTGTGACTTCTTTCTCCATGGACTACTTACAGTTTATTTTAAAGCATACGGCTTTGAGTAAAAATGGCCTGGATCAGTAGCCACTGGAGCTCAGGTGTCTGTTTGTTGTTGTTGTTTTCTCAGTGTTTCATTTCCAAAGTATTTGCTACTCAGACAATTTTGTTTGCTTGGCTCCATTCAAACTATGTCACAGAACCATAATAGATTATCTATGTGTGTTGATTATCTAACACTAATTTATTAATAAAAGTCACACAGAGTAAGATAGGATCTGGGGGTACAGAAGACATTTGTATAGAAGAGAAGAATCTGTTTATTTATTCTGTAGGAGAGTAGAATTAACTTGCTGACTGAATTAACAGCCTGATCTGACTGGCTTAAGTCTCTCAGACTTGTGCCTGTGGATGAAGTATTAAACACTTAAGCAAGCTTCCTTGCTTACTGATACCTTAAAATACATCCACTATCCAATATGACATTGTCACCGTATTCATCTACATCAAATATGAGGCTTCCCTAAAAGTCAGTTTGAAATGGACAAAGTTGCTATTAAAAATAGGTGGTAGATCTCCAGGTTGTTATAGAGATGGCCCCGCTGCCCATGGCTTCACTTCTCTCTGCCAGCCCTCTGTCCTCTCCCCGCCCCTGTCCCCACTCTCCCCAGGTCTGATCTCTGCACTCACTTCCCTCCATGCTCCATCTACTACCTTGTTCCCTCCCATCAACCACTTCTTCTGTCTATTCTATTTCCCCTTCTGAGTGAGAGTTAAGCATCCTCCCTTGGGACCTCCTTTTACTTACCTTCTTTGGGTCGATGAATTGGAGTATGATTACTTAGTACTATATGGCTAGAACTGGCGACTCTAGCTGAGACTCCTAGTAGCAGGGGTCATGGAGACTTAAGAGGACACCTTCTAAATAGACAGGACTCCAAATGGAGGGGGGGAACACCAACCCATCCACAAAAACTTCTACCCAAAGTTTACCCTGCCTACAAGATGTGGAGGGATATAAATAGGGCAGCGATAGAGGGAATTGGCCAACCAATGCCTAGCCCAACCTGAGGCCCACCCCAATGCATGACACTACTTATGATGCTCTGCTATGCTTGCAGACAGGAGCCCAGCATCACTGTCCTCTGAGAGGATCCACCCAGCAGTGGATTGAAACAGATGCTGATACTCATGGCCAAACATTAGGTGGAGCACAGGGAGACGTGCAAGAGTGGTGGGGAATAGAAGACCCGGAGGATCCATAAGAAAACCAACAGAGCCAACTAACCAGGGCCCAGGGAGGGTTGTGGAGTCTGAAATACCAACTGAAGACCATGCATGGACTGGACCTAGATCCTCTACATAGATGTAGCCGATGGGTAGCTTGGTCTTCACATGGGTCCACTAGTAAGGGGAGCAGAGGCTGTCTCTGACATGGACTCTGTTGCCTGCTTTTTGATCACTCCCTCCTGGCAGGGCTGCTTGGCTAAGCCATAGGGGATAAGGACACTCTCAGTCCTTATGTTACTTGATGTGCTGGGGTTGGTTGGTCAGGGGCGCCTCCTTTTCTGAGGAATGGAAGAGGGGGGATAGAGGAAAGAGAGACCGGGAAGATGGGAGGAATGGGGCTATGATTGGAATGTAAAGTAAATAATAAACAAATAATAAATAAATAAAGTGTATATCTTAACATAAAAAAACAGCTGGTAGGTGCCAGGCATGGTGGTCCATGCCTTTAATCCCAGCATTCGGAAGGCAGAGGCAGGCAGATCACTGTTTGAGGCCAGCCTGGTCTGCAAAGTGAGTCCAAGACAGGCAAGGCTAACACGAGAAACAAACAAACAAACAAACAAACAAACAAATAAACAAAACCAGCTGGTAGATCATAACTCCACAGTCCACTCACATGATCCACGTCTCTACTGGTAGATGGCATTGATGCATTGGAAAAAATGCATGGACTCGACATTTTAAAACAGATTAGCTTGCAGTTTTACCAGTGGTAATAAATAAACATATTCTACAAGTTTTAACTGATGAATAAGCACCACAGACAAAGCCTTCGTTTTGTTCAGCCTACTTCAATTTACAGAGTATCAGTGAAGGCAATACAATAAGAGAACTAAGAAGAAGTAACTTCAATTTGTTCACTGTCAGAACTCAGCAGACATCGCAGACACAGTACCTAAGATCAGGTAAGGCAAAGTCCCAACCGAAAAAAACTGCAACATCATACACTTTACACCCCTTATTTGAAAACAAAACAAAATAGTGCAAATCCTTTTTGTTGCAGAGCTGAGGATATACAAAGATATTTGTCTATTTACAAGAAATCCTCTGAAAAAACATAAGAAGTTCTTACATGACAAAAGCAGCCCAGTAAGTTGAATTCCATACAGCCATGATCTGAAAAAAATCCCTGGATTCTTTATTCTCCTTCGGCATTTATGGAAAAGCTAAGCGAGGTAGGCACTGGTGGCTGTGATTGCCAGCCTGTGCCTGCGTAAGTACCTGTGCATGTGTCTTCAGTGAGCGTGAGTGTACGATGGGCTGAGATCAAAGGACTGGTACACAGGGGCAGGGATGAAGTCACCGTCCCCATCATGTCAGCATCTATACTAGGTGACTTCTCCTAGCAGGTTTGACAGATCAACTCAAAAGCAAGGGAACAAATCCGAACTCTGCAGACTCCATCCAGCTTAAAGCTGGACACTCTCCAATTCCAGCAAAAGCCGTCTTGTCAAAGCAAAAGGAATAAATCAAGCAAGATGTATTTCACCTTTAGTGAAGCCAACTGATTGCAACAATCATCTCGTTCATCATCTTCCATCACTGGGAAATTTAGTAAATAGTAGCCGAACAGGGGTCAATAAATGTGCTTAAATAATACCTTGGCTCTTACTTGCTGTGCTTTTAATTTGGTAAATAAATGCCTTCCACTGGGCATGCACCCTAGAGTCCAGGCAATGACGTGGATTAAGCACTCAGTAGCTCTGCAGAACTGAATGCATCTCAGAGGTCTAGCTAACTACAATGGTCCTAAACATTCAGCCCAAATCTTCCTGCTGTTTAATTCAAACATTAAAAGGGGGCAACAAAAACTTTGAAGATAAAAACACCACTTTTTAAAAATACTTTTAGGTTACTCCCTGAAAAAAATGCATATATATATCCGTCCCTGATTATATTGCCTAACCTCAGAGCAAGCCTCCTAGCGTCACTCTAGAAAGTACTGTCTATCAATATACAGTAACTTATTCTACTCTAACTTGGTTTAACCAAAAAGAAAAAAAATGCATCCAGTACAGTGGCACATATCTTTAATCCCAGCATTCAACAGAAGCTGGTAAGTCTCTGTGAGTTCAAGGCCGGAGTGTTCTACAGTGCAAGTTGCAGGCCACCTCGTAATTATTACATAAAACGAAATCTGCCAACTACTGTTTTCTTATGTCTGTATATTCCTTTTCTCTAAAACCTTCTATGAACTCATGCTGGTCACCATATGTTTCTAGTCACGCATTTAGTTGATCTGCCTGTCCATTATGACACCTAAATGAGGTAAGGAGGCTGAGAACCCTGTTTCAGGAGGAGCAGAAGCTGAGTGCATGGCAGAGGGAGCAGGCATACTGGAGTAGTTTTTCCAGGTTTCTAGGTTAGATTTTTATACACAGTCTCAAAGGGCTAGAGTCACAGGAATAAACGTGTGGGGGAAATGAAAGAAAGAAGGAGCTGTTTAAACCTAAAACTGGCTGCTACAGGAACTGGTAACTCTAGTCATTGGCAGCATCGCAAAATACACTACACGGTTACATGCCAAGCTATTAAAATAACAGTCAAAATCACATCAGGGCTTACACTGCATGGCATCCAGGCTCCTCTCAATCCTAAGAGGGTTTTGAATTTGATAACTGACCAAAACAATAAACTCAAATTCAAAGGAGAGGTGGGGGTGGCTGATGCATTTTCCCTCTACTGGGCAGACAAGGGGTATAGATGCTCTTGTGCTCTCTCTCTCCCTCTCCCTCTCTCCCTCCCTCCCTCCCTCCCTCCCTCCCTCCCTCCCTCTCTCTCTCTCTCTCTCTCTCTCTCTCTGTAGGGGTGGGGTGATAGTAGAGCAGGGGAGTGGAACGGCAGAGGACATGAGGGCTAGTGAAGCCACTGGCTTCTGAGGGAGGAGAATTTGGAAACTTGAGAGATGTATTAGTCAGTCTGACCTGGACTAAAGCTCTCTTTGCCTTTCTAGAAACACTGGCTTTAACTCGGGGACATGCTGTGGATATTACCGCAATCCTGAGGTGACACGGTAACTGAACACGGCAGCGTTTTAACCTGGGGGTCTTGGACAGGGTACGCATCAGCATTCGCAGCATTTTGTGGTTGAATAAACAGAAGCATCAACAAGCAAACAGGAAGCTAAGAAAATAGTGCATTTAGCCAGAGGCAGACACAGAACCTTCCCTAAGTACTGCTTTTTTATTGACTCGGTTTCTCTGGAGAGAATTAACCAATGACAGACATTAGAAAGAAGCACGTAAATCTAAAAGTATTACTTCCCCAAAAGTCACCACTGCCACAGAAGGGGTTTCGCCTTTGTACTTGGCTGCTCACAGGTTAGGTTACCAAGACCAACTCAGAAATCTTGCAGGATTTGCCATTTTCATCTCAGCCCCTCATATGTCTCCCCCAACATCTTGCTCTTGTAAATTAGCTCATGCTAAGTTGCATCTTGAAAGACCTTCTGGTCTAAGCTGGAGAAGGTGGGCTCTGAGATGGTTTCTGCGTTTCCTCGTGTTTCCTCCCACCTCCAAGAGTGTCCATTCCAGAGGCCACTGTCGGGAAGTGGTGCTCAATGCCACCTAAATCACCAAGAGTCAGAAACCAGGACACTAAAACTCCAGCACATACTAAGGAAGTATAAAACCTCTGTAAGGTCATGAGTACACTATTTGTGTCCTACCCAGAAGACCACATTTTACAGGATTCCTTCCTTCCTTCCAGCTCAGTCACTCTTTTGTGACCAACTTTTCCTCATTTGTTCAATAGGTCTTTGAGAGTCAAGTGTATTGGATACACTGTAGTTTATTCCTTTGCGTTATAGAGTAGCGCTGCATTTTCACACGTATCAAAACTGGTTATGCATTTATAGTGTGATGGACATTGAGTTTGATTCATTTTGGGGGTGCTCTAAACCAAGCTGAAATAAAGATCTATGTGAGAACCCTTAATAAAAAAAAAAAAACCTCTTGGAATAGAGTTAAGGATCCTTCCTTTTTGTTGTTATTAACCATTAATAATAACCACTAAGATTATCGCAAAGCTCACATAAAACCACAGGCTTTGATATTCATCCTGAACTGCAAGCCTTGAGTCCAGCAGCCTCTAGCCGCATGCACCACTGAGCACGTGAGACGTGGCTAGCCGGAAGAGACACATGCTCTATCAAATATACACTGGACTCCCCTAAAAACCTCAGTTCTACAGAGAGAATGTCAAATATTTGTCATAAATGACAATTTTGATATATCAAATTAAACAAAATACATCATTATAATAAAATGTCTGCTTTTTTATGATCTTAATGTGATTTTTTTAAAAAACCTAAGATTCTATATGGTTGGTTGGATATTGCACCATTCACTCTACAAACGTCCAAATATGCCCACACATTGTCTCAAGTGACTCATCACCCATACTGAGCATCTGGAGGAAGGTGTCATCCAAGCTCCCTCGGACTTGAGTCCTCCATATAAGCCCTGTACTGATAGCTTATACATGAACTCACTCCAGATCGTTTAAAAACCTTGCAGCTTCAAAAAGGTCAAAAGCATATACCCTCTATATTCCGCTAGAAACACTGCTACCTTCTTTGATTCTTGGAAATATTTTCCAAAGTTTTTTTCCTCCTAAATATGACCACTGTTAAAACCATAATTCTAATTACCAATTTGAGGATTAACTGGCATTCTTTTAAAGTGGTATTATTTCATATTTGCCACTCTCCTGTTTATTTTACCCAGTTGTTGAAATGATGAATAAAATTCTATACTTATGTATTTATAAATCAACTGATCACAAAATAAACCTGTAAATTGCAGAATTTTTCATCTGAAAAAAAGTTTACATGAATAAGAAATCACCCACTCTAATCTGGATAGCAACCACTGACGTAAGCAACAGGGCATGTCAAATAGAAGAAATGCCACAAGGGGCTGCAGAGTCACAATGCACAGCCTCCATGGGCCTCAGCATGGAGAAAGACTGCTGGATACAATACTAGAACTTAAGTTCTAGTCTCCCTAGTTCAACTGCTCTCCAAAACCAGACCACGTGATTGAGTACAGAGCTAGTGACTAAAGTGCAGTGCACTTAGGGAGGAGCTAGAGAGATGGATTAGCAGGTAAGGACATACATTGCTCTTTCAGAAGAAGGAATTTCAGGTCCCACTTCCCACTTGATGGTTCAAAGCCATCTATAATTACAGGAACACCTATGAAGGCTCCAGGCTCATACCTGGTGCACAGACATACATGCAGCCAAAACACACATGCACATAAATTAATAAATGTAAAAAAATGTAAAGCATTCACCTATGTGGCTACTTATATTGCCATGGCAAGGCTATGGTTGGATTAGAAGGCTCACATGTTAGCAGTATGGTACCCAGGTAGCTCAAAGCAGCAGAGCTTTGAGATGAGGAGCCTCTCTAGAGTTCATGTCTTATAAAAGCACACAATTTCTCTTTCTCCAGCAGGCCTCTACCCGAGCCATCTGCCACAGTGGTACTCTCCAAAGCCAACACTATGAATTTGGCCTTTCAACCTCCAAAATGGTCAGATGAGTACTGTTTCCTAGTATTTTGCTACAGAAACATAAAAGACTAACAGGACCATAGCCTTTAGAGAAGGACTATTTGAAAAATGTATTTCAATCATATTTTCCAGATCATAAAAGAGCGAAGATAGGACTGGAGAGATGGCTCAGAGGTTAAGAGCACTGGCTGCTCTTCCAAAAGTCCTGAGTTCAATTCCCAGCAAACACATGGTGGCTCACAACCATCTATACCGAGATCTGGTGCCTTCTTCTGGCATACAGGTGTATATGCAGGCCAAACACTGTATACACAATAAATAAAATCTTAAAAAAAAAAAAAAGAGCGAAGATATCATGTAACTCATAAGGTTGGCGTTACAATTGAACAGGATTGTATCTCTAAAATTATATATATATATAAAGTATCCAGTAAGTGACAGGTTTATTTTCTCCTCCATTATGTCTAGGTAATGCCAAACTATATCCTCATTTTCATTTGTATAAAATCTGCATTAGTTTTGGTTGAGGGTGAAAAAATAATTTTCTTTGTGTATGATATTGAAAATCTGTGAGGAAACTGAGGAAACGCCAGCCCTTGTCATGAGTTCACTAATTCATGAAAAATGGCAAGTATGTATCTAAACTTCCAATGACAAAGGGAGAAAAAAGTACAGACAACTCTTAAATTGAAATTGAGTTAATCACTGCCAGGAAGAAAAAGACTTAAAAGAAAGCAGTGCTCTGCAACTGATTTCTAAACACTACATACTTTTCTTAAACATATTCATATATTTTTCCATTTGTAGAGTGCCCCCATTAACATCAGTCACTTCCTTCAAAAAGCTCCCATGAAGGGGCTCTATTACAACTTGCAACAAGTAGTAACTGGAACTCAGGAAGGGGCTTTCTATCCCAGTGTACAACCACTCACAAACCAGCCAGCCAACCAGCCAACCAATCCCTGCAGACCTCGTATCTCCAAATGGCCACAAGCACTCTTGGAAAGTTGTCTTCTTCCTATCATGTGACAAATAGTGGGTATCTCTTGTCAACACTGAGCATGCCTTTGCTCATAAATACCTGCCATAGAATAAGGACAGATAAATCACCTCCAAGTTTTCTTTTAAAATAGTTTCATTAGACAAATGATGCCATATGGCCAATCTATTCCATGCCTGATCACAAATCCAAAAGACAACATCCTACTACAGAGCTGCTTTTTAGACATGTTCTTTGCTGCTGTATTCACAATAGCTATAAAATGGACTCACTCTAGCCTTCTGTCTGCTGATGAGCAGATAATGAAAATCTGGTACAAATACCCAAGGGAGCTTTGTTCCACTGTAAAATGAAAAATGAAGTGGTAAAAAACGTGCATATCTAGATGGAACTGAGGAAAGTGCTGACTGAAGTAACACAGACTGAGAGACAAACACAGCATGCTCTCTCCTTTTCTCTCATGTGTGGATCCTGTCTTCCAGCTTTAGATTAGTGGTTTAACTTAGACTACTCACAGAAATGAGAAAACTAGTTGGGCCAGCGAGGGGAGAGAGGGAGAAGACAATAGGTGGCATGAAACAAGAAAAGGGATAAGGGAGGTGGGGCTTAACTGCTCAGAAGATCAGAGGGTGAGACAGAGGAGGCAGCTAGAGAAGAAACAGCTAAAACGGAGGGTTCTTGATAAAGCCATTTGAAAACATGTTTTATAGGCTTCCTAAATTTGTATTTTTAAAGAGAGTTTAGTTGGAAGTTTCCTATAGAAATGGCTAATGTTCCTCCCATGAGCTATAGCTTATCACATAAAAAGCTCCCTGCCAAGTATGGGATGGTTTCTTCAAAGATGTTGTGTGCAGGGGTCACAGTGCCCCCACCTAACAAAACAGGCTATTGCCGTTGATCTTGTTCACCCATGGAAGTTTGATATCTTATTCTGATGAAGACATTACACACTTTGACTACAGGACATGGAGACACCGAGCTGGTCCTTACCTAGAAGCTTCCTCTCCGGTGTCTAGCTTTCATAGTACTAGTAGGTGCTAGTTAGGACACTGCAGAGAATAATCACCAGTAGTTTTACTCAACCGTGAACCTTGAAAGCTATAATGACCAACGCCCTGGCAAAGCATACTCACAAACATGACAGCGGCATAAATTTTGTAGGAGCAACCCCTCACTTACTGATTGAATAAGCACTCCACAAGAGGGAACCCATCCCTGGTGCTAAACATATGGTCAAGTACCCATGGACGAAGAGGCTATAAGCCTGGGAGAGAATCCACTACTATTATTTTGCTAAATTGACAAAATGTCAAACTAACTTCTAATAGTTATTTTTATGCCCATTGTTGTGTGACAAAACTTTCCAGGACGAGATGCAAAATACGCATATACTCACCCCAGATAGGTATACCACTACAGACGAAAGTATGGATACTACGAAAGTCCAGCTTGGTAAACCAACCAGTTCTGTTATGACTACTTATGAGAGTATGGGTGAGCATTTATATGTAAGAGCAGAAATGTCTCACAGACAGATTGCCACCATTGGTGACAGTCCACAAACGCTAGGGAACATAGAGCACGACGCACGGCCTGTAGGCATCTCAACAGCTTTGACAGTGCCCTTTCCAAGTTGGTTTAAAACCCTTTCAGACAAAAGGGCTGATTTCTGCTTCTTCCAGGCAGCTAATTTGGTCTCAGTCTTCTTTGCAGCCTGGCTTGTCTTAGAGTAACTTTCCAAGGCTTTGTTGTTTACTTTGGGAGGAAAGAGTCTAGTGATTATGGTCAGTTTTAGGGACTTCCTGAAGCTATTTGGGTGTTTTTCTTTTTTAAATCTTCCTGCTTAGAAGGAAGAGCTTCCCTGAAGGATAGCATGTTTCAGTCTAGGAGAAAACTGTTACGTAACACCCAAGGATCCTGTGCCTCTCAGCTGTTCATCAGAGGAGCTTCTATTGTAGCAGACAGTCATAAATAAGAGATTCACAGCTGGCACAAATGAAGAACACACATGACTGTGGAGTGCTCAGCCCTGGAGTAGCCAACTATGTCATTCCCTCATCCTACAAGGCCCAGGGAGCCTCATGAAAGAGGGAAAGAAAGATTTTAAGAGTCTTATGTCAGGACTGACTACAGCGAATCAATGTCTTGTGAACATGACAAGGCTATACCCATGAGTTCCCAGCACTGATGGTTGCCTGTACAAGACCTGCACAAGATTAAACTAGTTGACATGATGAGGAAAGGGGCTCACAGGTACCCACTCCTAGCTGAGGAAGTATTGGCAGTTAATGACAGTCAGTCTTCTGCTGGGGTGTGGCCCTGCAGAGGTGCCCATATTCTAGCCAATGACCTACCCATATGCATATGAGCGGCACCAATTGTACTCAGTGTGTTACTGAATGAAAAGTTCTTGGGGGATGGAGAGTTGGCTCAGAGGTTAAGAGCACTGGCTGTTCTTCAAAAGGTCCTGAGTTCAATTCCCAGCAACCACATGGTGGCTCACAACCATCTATGATGAGATCTGGTGCCTTCTTCTGGAGGGCAGGCACACATGTAAGCAAAATATTGTATACATAATAAATAAATCCTTTTTAAAAAGTTCTTGAAGTTGGCAGAAGGAGACATAATTAGAGACACCTGAGAGGGTATCAGAGAGTAAGGTATGGATATAATCTTAAAAATAACTGTATAGGTGTATAAAATGCTCAAGCAATAAATATTTTTTTTTAGAAAAACATAAAGCAAAGTAGTTGACAGCAACCTAAGCCTGGAGGGTAGGACTTCTGGGATTACTGCTTCTATTTCCCCCATAGGTTTACAGTGTATAGATAACTACACACACAACTATGTGTTCCTTACTGAATTGTGTTTATTCCCGAAAGCCGAGGGGAACACGCTGTCCTGCTGTAGTGTCAAAAACTGAGGGATGTCTAGAGACACGTAACTTGCATGATCCCCAGGCAACCCTGGCAGAGCAAAGATGTTTATCCTCAGCCTGTGCCACCACTGTGTATGTGGCAAGGAAACATCACTGGTGTCAAAATGACACAAATTCCTCCCCTATATCTGCCCTGTTTTTGAGAGCATAAACAGTGAAGCACATTCAGATGAAAATTAATGGCATGACCTTTCCTGAGAGCAGGGGGCTGTGTGAGAGGTAACAGTTAGCAATCAGAGGCCCTAACCAGAGGGGGGAGAGAGGGAAATAATGAAGGGAAGAAAGGGGCCAAAGGGGCCACTTTTCTCATCCATCATTTCAGACAAAGACTCAGGAATGCCAGAGCACAGTCCTCCCAGCATTTATAGCCTGCATCTTAATTGATTTATCAGATAATTTGTAATATTTTTATTTATTTATTAATCTATTCATTTATTCATTTATTCATTCACTCATTTATTCCTTTTAGCTCCGTAGGGTCTACCCTGCTACTCCAGCCAGGGAAAAGGTGTATTATCTTCCAATTTATTGGCAGTTACAACCTTTTAGAAAAACTCACGTTACTAAAATAACTTAATTAACAGAGCATCTGAAAGATCTCTCCACGCACTCACATGCTCAACTGCAGGCTGTACAGGGAGGGAGAGAAGGCTGGCTCCCTGGAGGAATTGGCATCTTCTGAGACGTACAGGCTGGTGGTCTACTCTTCAGCTGCGGTTTCCAGACTCCAAATGTTGTTCAAATGAATACATTGTAGCAGGCACTTTATCCTGAGTTTCAATTTCACGTCTTCCTTCAAGAAATACATAAAATAGCTCACACAGCACCACATGGGTAAACTACCTTCAGAGACAGCCAGGAAGAAACTCCAAGGAGGAGGAACAGGTGGGAAGAGACAACGGTGCTGCTCACCTTAATGAGAAGATTCTTAGGATGCAGGGGCGCATGCTTTAATCTCCAATCAAGGAGCTATGCATGAGCTTTTCGAGTGGACTGAATTATATACTTATTACCAACAAGCCGACAGTTCCTAGAGGAGGCTTCTTTAATTTCACATCCTCTTGTTAAAAAAAAATAAAAAGAAGAAAGAGGGAAAAAAATGGTGTCCAAATGATTCTTCTTCATTATGGCCACAAAGACGTGAAAGATGCTCCCTGTGGGAAGTCCAGCCAGCGGCTTAATTGGCATCAGCTGTGATGCCAGATCCTTCTGGCTGCAGAGAAGCCCATGTGTGATCTGTGCCACGCTCGCTGCTAGGTGGCCAGGGCACTTAGGAAGTGAAGTAGAATAAAGGAGGATGTTAATGAGCTGACTTATTGGGATACTTGGGGCTGTATTTTGGAAATCATGTAGAGCCGAGAAAACATCTAATAAGTAGTTTCATGAAGATTTTCACTCCGCTTCTACATATATGTATGAGATTTTCAGAGTCTCAATGCCTTGCAGAAGGGAAGGAATTTAGTCTCTTTAGCTATCATTGTACATAACCACACATCCAAATATTAATGCTTTCTGGTTTCTTTTGTTTTTTGTTTGTTTGTTTGTTTGTCGCTGTATTATCCCAACACTAAGGCACTTAATTGACTCAATAAAGGTCAAAGGGACTTCTGCTAAATCATACATAATATACCATAGAAACCAAGTGAAGTGCAGTGTGTGCCTGAGTGTTCCGGAGAGAATAAAGCATGCTGGGCATGGCAATGGGGCTTTTCAGGATAAGGTCTTCCCAATACATAGCTAACTTGTGGTGTCTTTTGCTTTTGCTTCATAATCTAGAATCTCAACCAGACCTTTAATACAGTTTCCTTAGACAGTTTTGGAGTTAAAAATTGAACATAGAGACCTCTGTGGGCAGAGAACACTCCCCCATACCTCTAGTATCCACCTATCATTTAGAGACGGGGGACAGCAAGTTGAAAAGTCTAATTCAATGGAGATCATTTTTTATTTGGTGAGCTTGTATCCAGAATCTTTATCATATAGAAAAGTTGGGCTGCATCAAGGACTTTGAAATCATCATCAACGGATACATGGACAACAATGGACAAGGCTAAAAATGACTTTACATCTCACATACCAAACAAGCTTTTAGCATCTGCTCATTCAGTGAAATGCTAACAGCAATGCTTTTGGTCCACGAGAGAACAAGGTTAGGTTCTCATATCAGCCACTCCTTGGAAGGTGGGAGATGGCTATGAGAAAACTGAAGCCAGCTAAAGTTACCATAGTCACAAGTGAGGATATAGGCGACAAAGGGTCAACAGGAACAGTACACTGAAACCCAATCAAATAAAGCAACATTTAAAGCCAATTGGCTATTATCACCCTCCTTTTTTTTTTTCCCACTTGCATCCTGCCCCTACTAGGGGCTTAGGATGTAAATGAGCATCACTTGTGGCTTTCAAAGAGAAATGAATGCACTCACCTGCTTAAACTGGCTCATCTAAGCACTGCTCAGCCAAGTTGAAAATGAGCATAGTTAAAATCTGGAAATAGGAGTCAGAAGTCCCATTGTCTTCGGACCACTGATTTACTGTGTGACACATACATGAGGCTTCTGCTGTCCTCTCATCTGTGGATCTATGGTAATGATTCTTGGTCTACTTAGAAATACAGAGGAAAAAAAATATACCATACTCAGGGTATCTGTTTGGCAATCGCTTTTAAAATGAAGAGACAACTTCCATTTTAACAGGGAAGTTTAATAACCAAAAGGTGAATAGATATAATAAATAAGTATGCAAAGACATTAGCATGTTTAAAAGAGAAAATGTATTAGTGTAATACCTCTACTCATGTCGTTTTTAAAAAAAAAAAATTCTGTATGTTTGACCTGTTACTTGCAGCAAATCAGAATGAAGTGCTGCACTGGTTGATTCATCCCATGTTATATTGCTTTTCTGCACACCAGCCTTTTTCAAATGGCTGTGCTGGAGAAAATAAATCATCTGTACAGCTCACTTCTTAGCCACATCAATCCTATTTAAAATATATATCCAGCCTAATCCAAAAACCCAAACTCATCCTTTCTTAGTGGATTTGATGTGAAAACTGCTCTGTACATCTTCCTGCGAACATGACATCTGGTGTGAGTTCCAAATTGCAGACCCTATGTCCAAAGCTTCAAAGTAAAGGACTTTCAGAAACCAAGTGCTGTCAACAATAACTTTGATTGTTGCTTAATCATAGATGGTTGGTACTGTCCACCAGAATATATTTATAGCCTGCTCATAAGATGCACTTTGTCAGTAATAAATGCTAAGCTCTATATGGAATGCTACATTAATAACCCAAGGGCACACCCAATTTCTTCTCTTCCAGATGGAAAATCGGAGAGAATACCCCGACTGTACTCTTCTTATGAAAAAAGGACTATCCAGCAGTCAAATGCTTAGTTAAAGACATCAAAGGTTAAAAAGAGAAAAGCCATGTCTTTTTATTCGCATTTCATCCATTCAGTCTTTTGAATCAGCATCCTTAGACTTGGCTCATGATTTAACATCTATGCCATGGGATGTACATACACAGATACACACACGCACGCGCGCGCACACACACACACACACACACACAAACACATCCACACTTAACATATACACACAGAGATGTATACACACTCATACACAGACACACACATAGACACTCACTCGCACACATACTAAATAAATAAAAGTGAATAAATACTATTTTTAAAAAAGACTCACTGAAGTACAATGTGAACCAAGCTTACATTCCTTCATGGGTTTCTCCCTCTTTATCATGTCTCTTTTCTGTGGCTGAAGTCTAGATTTTGATTTCTATTCAGTACCTGTGTCAGTTCTCTGTTACTGTAATAAGTACCTGAGATACTTATAAAGGGAAGATGGGTAATATGGGCTTATAGTTTTAAAGATTTCAACTCATGGTCAACTGGCTCCATCTCTGTGCATTGAAGGTAAGAAAGGTCATGCTAGAGGGACTTGGATCTTTCACTGCAAGATCAGGACACAAAGGGTAGGTAGGGGTAAAAGGAGGCCGGCGTACTACAAAATCTCTCAGGGAAGTCCTTCAATGATTTCAATATTCACTGAAGACCCTACTTCCTTGACACATGTTAAAAGATCCCACATGCCCGCACTGCTTGATAGGATTTCACATCTCAACATGAGTTTTGGAGGAGACAAACTATATCCAAGTTATAGCATTACTCCACAGCATTTCACTTTCACGCTCTATACGATGATTCAAGATTTTAGGTAAATTCCACAATAGGAAAACCAAGACCTAGAAAAAGAAACAGCATAGCCTTCAGAACTGAGGTGGGTTTTTTTGGACATTCTCATGTTAAGTCTAGGTACAATTAATTCTGAATGTAAAAATCAGGAAAGTTGCATAGACAAGGCTGACTGGCCATTCAAAGAAGTCGCCTGAATAGTTTTCCATTGGAACGGCAAGAGGTCCTGCGCGTCCCCCACAGTCGGCTCAAAGAGAAGCCCATGGCCTCCTAGTAGGAAGGACTCTGATGGAAAACACGCAGGAAGTCACGAGAATGATCACTGTGGGAAACTACACCTCACGGTAGAGAGAAGGGGGGATGCTTCCCTTCCCTCCCTCATACTGAGGAACCCTGAATAACCCATGACATGTGCTTATTGATTCCTCGATAAACAAAAATCTAAAGCAAAACGTAAGTAGTACAGATGTCCCGTCCTTCCAGATGGCCTAGGAACTTTATGTCCAATCCTGACTCGACACTAGAAACACCTACTCAAGTTGCCATTTTACTACTTAGAAAAAACTAAGTGAACCTGTGTCTTGGTGCTGAAGCGATGGTCCAGTGGTTAGGAGCACTCACAGGTCTTGCAGAAGAAGTCTGTTCTAACACCCACACAGAGCAGCTCAAAACTGCCTGAAACTTCAATTCCATAGTATCTGGTGCCCTCTTCTGGTCAATTCAGGCACTGCACACACTGTACACATACAGACACCCAGGCACAGAGAACCATAAATAATAATAAAATGTAAAGCAAAAACCCTACATCATGAGCTCTGTCAGACCCTAAACTTAAAGCCATGTCTTTATTAACTACAGATTCAGAAACTAGATATGAAATGTTAAGAGGGAAGCTGTGATTATTCCTGTAATAACACAAGAAGAACCAAGATCCAAGTGGAATGCCTAGATTTTTTTTTTTTTTTCATAATATGTTCAGTTAGCTGCTAGATCGTCTCTTTGAAACAATTCTGACTTCTGGGTTTCAATGAGGTCAGTTACAGATAAATCAAGGTATTCCGTGGATAACTTTATGTATGCCTCTAGTGGTCCCAGAGCATACTGCAGAGCATTTGCTCTTAAATGATGATACAAATACAGAGACAGAGAAAGACAGACAGACAGACACACACACACACAGACAGACACACACACAAACACACCAATCAACCCCCCCAAAAAAGCCAACCAAACAATGAAAACAACCCACTGATGCTGCTTTTGAATGACTTATCACAATTTCTTCAAAAAATTTGGATTTCAAGGGTGTCAAGGGTTCCCAAATTTTGAGTGCAAGCCTAGCAGGATCAATTGTTACAACAGGTTGTTCTAATCTTGGCAGCCCTTCAAATTGAGGCACAGGACATGAGAAGGAAAACCACCAGCCTACACACGATCATTAAATCCCACTCTAGTGAAGAATCCGAGGGCAGGTCTGGTGGGCCTAGGGCATAGGGTCTGTCATCCCTCTATCCCTTCCTCCCACTCTGCTTCCTTCCCTTCCTGCATTCTTTCACTCCTTTCTTCCTCCTTCCATCCTTTCTTCCTCTTTCCTTCATACTTCCTCCTTCTTTCCTTTCTTCCAAGATCCTGTCTTCTTCCTTCTGCCTTTCCTTTCTTCCTCTTTCCTTCATCCCTTCCTCCTTCCAGTCTCCTTCCTTCATCCCTTCTTCTTTCCTTCCCACTTCCTTCCTCCTTCCTTCCCACTTCCTTATTTTCTTCCTAAGCTCTTAAGAGGGCTGTAATATGCAGCCGGCATCAAGACCCTCTGAGGCAACACCAGTCATCTTCACAATTCTGAACTACAAAAATTTGTAAACCCATCTTCCTAAAAGGGAAGGAAACTGCTGTGCTATCAGCCTAAGAAAGAGACTAAAGTGGTCCCTTGCTCCTACCCCTTCCATGATTTCTTAGGCCAGCCTTCTCCACTCACAGACATTTGCAAAGTGCACAGCTATTCATGTAGCTGAATGGATGATTTGAGGAACTCAGAATAAGGATGTGGGGCTTTGTACAGTATTCCCAGTTGCCTGGGCACAGATACCCTTCATCAAGATGGAATTGTCTTCTTGCACATTTTGTCATTGAACTTGGTGACAGGAAGTCAAAGGGCAATCATCATCACCATCATCGGCTGCTGTCCTCATCACCAGCCCATTTAATAAAAGCCTGTCAGAGGCAAGGCAATGGCTGCTATTTTTACATTCCGAATAGTTCTGTGAAAAGATCCTGGTGGCATCAGACTCCTGGCTACGTTCTTAATGAGTTTAGGAGGGCAGCGAACAAACAGCTGCGTGTTTTACATTTTTTATCCAAAGTCTATTCAAACCTTGGCCTCCAGATGTCTATCTCCAGTTTGCTCAAGACTGCAAAGAAAGAACACACACACAAAAAGATGCACACAAAACACCTCATCAGGAAACCTGACGGGGGTATTGTCTGTCAGGGGCTGAAGCTGCCAGGGCACTGGACCTAACTCATACACATTCATGCTGCCTTGACTGCACAGTGAAATTTGTGGTTGCCCCTCAAGGTAAGCAAACTAGGACTGGTGATCTTTGTGTGCAGCTCCTGACATTAATCCAATACGGAGTGCATTTGCAGCCACTCACTGTAAACAAGAAACTACCTTGACAGCAGCATTCAATAGAACTAGGGCATTTTATATGCTGAAAAAGAATGCAGCGCACAGTGCTAGTAAGTTCTCTCTCTCTCTCTCTCTCTCTCTCTCTCTCTCTCTCTCTCTCTCTCTCTCTCTCTCTCTCTCTCTCTCTCTCTCTCTCCCCGCCTTTCTGACATATCTGACATATCCTTTCAAAACAGCTCTCCTACCCCCCAGGCTTCAATGGAATCAGAGTTTGGTCCAGTTTCTTGGGAGCTGGAGCAGTCATACAGCTAACTGTGCTGGATAAACAGTGGAGTGACATGGTGGTCCCCTCCCCAGATAACAAGTGGTGTCCTAACAGGAGCAACTCAGCAAACGTGATGAGCCATATGGGAAGTCTCTAAGTCTCTCTGTGCTTCTCCTCACAGGAAGAACATCTTACTACCAGGCTCAAGGAAGCTGTTCGCATGTGCTGACACACCTCTGTCACGACTTCCATCCCCTCCCCCCCAAAAAATACAACATCCTCACATTAAACATAATAATGCCCAGGCATGGTGAGCAGGGACAGTGTTCCGCCCAAAGCCTTGGCAAACCTGTGGGCTTTGGCTATAAAAGTATGATTACTTCGGTTCATAGCTCAATGACTTTTTCTGTGATTATGTTTGAAAAGCATGGAATCTGAGCAATATGAGCAGGGAACACCCACAGCCCACTGGGGCACCTCTCAAGTTGCTGTCAGGCCATTTGTTTTTACTCAGTGCCATAGTGCTTATATTTTTAGAGTAAGATCCGATCAGAAGAGCTAATACCACCCATCTGCACAGAGAATTTTATCCCCATTACTGTCAGTGTGGGTGACTTAAATGCGTTCTTGAATGGTGCCCAACTGAGGATGCTAAAAATAAGATAAATGTTAGGGGTTCAAGGAAGCTACCTGTCAACCCAGTATGAAAAAGCAAGAAAGAAAAAGTAGAAATACCTGCAGCATTGCTGGTGAAGCAGAGATGAAGTGGAATGTGGCCTTAACAGAGGCACACAAGACATCAACACAGCTAGCGATTAATGAGAAAAACACAGGGTCTGCTCAAAACTGGACTTACCCAGGCAAGGAGAGAGAAGGGACTTGGAGGCTCTACAGCTTACTGCTAAACTATCTGCATGGCTATAGTCCAGTTGGATATCCACTGGTGGTGACCCCGCCAGGCTTCAGTGGGCAGTCATGATCCAACAGTCGGTCACACAGATGGACCAGTTTAGATTAAATGGGTCACACAACAAAAGCAAAAGTTATGAATACGTAGAGGTTGGGGGAGAAGACATCAGTAAGGAGGAAAGATGTTGCTAGGGATAAAAAAATATTTAATTTGTTACACTGTCTTTCTTTTTCTTTTTCTCCTCCTTCTCCTCTTCCTCCTACTCCTCCTCCTCCTCCATCTTTTTGTTGTTGTTCTTATTGTTCTTTAAGACAGGATTTCTCTGTGTAGCCCTGCTTAGTGGTGTGACAGTGACAAACTCTTGCCAGGGTCAGACTCCACAGCATGACTTGTCCTGCTGTGGCTCCCCAGAATGCACTGTAAATGTCATCAAACTGAGCTCCTGCTCTGGGATAACCAGAGGTGGGAAAGAACTACTTCTGTGATACTAGAGTTGGGAATGATGGTTGGAACCTTGTGTTTGATTGACACACTGAAGGGATTAGAAAACCAGCAAGCTTAACCAACCTAACCTCCTCTCAGAACGGCCTTCCATCTACCCAGAGATGCAACAGGCATCTTACTCCGTGATGAAAGTGGACATGAAGCCTGGAAGCACCTCAACAGATGCCCATAGTACTATGGGGAAACAGCTGGAAGAATGTGGTCCTACACCAGGCAGTGTTTTCAGCACATTTTTTTCTTGCCTGCCTGCCTGCCAGTGTTTTCTGCCTGGATTCCAAGAATAACATAAAATAAAATGCTGGCAGTAGATGCACAGTCATTGAGGGTTTCTCATTTGGGGAAAGGGCTTTGAGCTATCCTCCCCTCAAATCAAATATTGAAGCTCAGATAAAGTCCAGGCGCATTTCTCACTGTAGCATACAGAAGAAATGAAAACACAGTTCCCATAGAAACATGTAATCCAGCTTGAAAGGGATCTGAAGAGACGGTCACTGGGAGCACCGTCCTAAGAATCAAAAGATGGAGACTCTATTTTTGCTTCAGCACCAATTTGTTGTGCAACCTCAGGCAAGTTTCATAATCTCTTTGAGGCAGTTTTCTCCTCATTGTGGTCATGATGCAAGGTTTTCAAATATCTCTGCAGAGTTCAGTTCAACCTGAGCGGCTCTACTTTTATCTGTTTTGACTGTGTTCCTGGGTGAGATTTCATTTGAAAAACAGGTACCCTGACTTTAAAAAAAAAAAATGCTTTTGATAAGCTTGGGAAGAGACAGCCTGGGAGCCTTTCTATGCCACAATACACAGATTGCATAAGAAGCAAACTGTCTCTCTCAGACTTTTTTACTGCTGGGGTGGGAGCAGGAGGAAGGGCAGAGCTTTCCTGCGAACCAACTGCGCCATGCTCTGCTTTACAGAAACACTTGCACCTTCCACTGTCCGAAGAATAAAGAAACCTTGCACAGTAGAAGACAACGTCCTTTGCGCAGCTGAGCTCAGTAACGATCTGACCAATAAGTTTCTCAAACGGCCTCCTTTGTTCTTTCCCCCAAAAGGAAATGTATGTGTTTTCCGTACATTTCAAGGTCCCCCTAGCTGAAAAGCATTTAAGAAGAAAACCAGGATCAGTGGTGCCATAGGCAATCAACTCAATTATCCCAAAAAACATTTAATGAATGCATACTACACTCCAGGGGAACTTATTATTGGCATTTGTAAATTTCTATCAAGTTCTATAAAAACAAAAACAAAAACCCATCAATTATAGGTAATCTCAAAACAAAGTGAATATTTGTCCCCATGTCTGTGCCTTCAAAGACTCATTACTTTCATCAGTAATTTTTGTTTGCATACTGCAATGCTGAGTATTGACGCAAAAAGCCTCACAAATGGCAATCCAGAACTGTACCATTGACCTGTACCCCCAAGCTTGCCTTTGCCCCCTACCCCCAGGGTGAGGATGAAACCAGATCCTCATTAAATGTGAAGTAATGCTCTCCCACTGGACTGTGTGACCTGGTCCTCACTTGTTAGTTTCCAAAGGTCATTTCTGTTCAATTATACTTGCACTTTCACTGAAGATATAATCACAATCAGAAGAACTTTTGCAATGTCCTCAAGCTGATTGCAAGACTGCATTAGAGTCAAAGGTGTTAAATAGTCAAGAATTCAGAAGCGTAACGCTGGAAGACACGTACACACTCAGATTGTAATGACAAGACTCGAGAAAATGTGGTTTTGGTGAAATGGCACTGACATGGAGTAATGCAATACAAAAAGGAAGCAAACTTAGACCCACATATCAACACACACACACACACAGAAACACCAGCCTTTAATGAAAAAGAGGCCATGGATTGGAAAAGAGCAAGGAGAAAACATAAGAGGATATGGAAGGAGGAGAGGAAAGGGGATAACGATGTATCTCAAAAAAGAAAAGAAAAAAATTAAAAACCATAAATTGAGAAAATAATGGTATGGTAAAACTGGATATTCCAGACAAAAAGTTAAGATATATAAAGCATACTTTATCCAAAAACTAACTCAAAAACAGATCAAATATTTCCCCATAGAAACTAAAACTACAGATAGCTCTGTAATTAAAAATGACAAGGCAGGCATAGGTTAGGGGTTGGGGAGACCTAGGAAATACTGTGTTTGGTGACACAGGGTTTACATTCATGACATCAAGAGCACAATAGTCAAGGAAAAACCAAATAGTTTAGACTTTGTCAAAATTAAGAACTTTAGGCCTAGAAAATATAAAGCTAAAAAATGAGAAGATGAGCCACAGATTAGTAAACATTTTTTAAATCACATGCCCAATAAACTCTTATACAGAACATATAAAGAATTCATGAGACACAACAGTAAGTGTCAAAAAAAAAAAAATCCCTCCTTCGCTGAAAGGGCAGTGGACTTGAACACATCCAATACTGCAGAAAACGTAGAGGTGCTGCTAAACAACTACACAGAGGGTCTCATGGTCAACACCGTTGGACACAGTGAAACTTCAGAGTCCCTGTACTAGAGGACACAGTTGCAAACAACCACAGCAAAAGGAGAAGGATTTGGAGGACCACAAACCTCAGACATTGTGTGGGACTGAAACAAGAACTGTAATTTGGCCTCTCGGGAAGACAGGTTACTAGGAGGTTTTTTGGGGGGGGAGGGGGGAGTTTGTTTTTTATTTTTATTTTTTCATGCTTACTGTTTTTAAAGTTAGTATATATTAGATACAGTTAACTCAAAAAAAATAAATCAAAGTTTATGTCTACATAGGGTGTTAGAGCTTTTAAAACAACTGTTTTCACAACTGCCCAAAGCTAGAAAAAAAATGCAACTATCTTTCAATGATTATTGAATAAGAAAGAGTAATCCACAAATTGAAACAGTATTCAGAATCAAATATGGGCAAATCATTGACATTGCCAACAATAAGAACAAGCACAAAAGCAGTCCATGGAAAGAGTCAGACGGCAATGGCCGCGCCTTGGGCTTGGAGAATGCAAAATTATAGATTAGCAGGAGTTGGTGGCAAAGAATGGTGCAACTGGGTCACTACAGGGACACGGGTGGGGAGGGCAGAACTGTTACGCATTTTGAGTGTTGTACATCTGTTTAAGATTCCCCCATTGGTCACTGTGGCACATGCTGCGCATTGCAGCACTTGGGAGGCTAAGCGAAACAATCATGAGTTTGGGAACAGCCTAGGGCACGGAAGCTACACAGGCCAACATGAGCAATTAGACAGTGACACATGTGTAAGGAGTGTGAAATGTCCCAGAAGAAACTCAAAGCCATGGGTATGAGATAGATAGCTTGAGAGAGAGAAAGAGGGAGGGAGAAAAGGAGGGAGGGAGGGAGAGAGAGGAGGAGGGAGGGAAGGAGGGGGAGAGAGGGGGAGAGAGAGAGAGAGAGAGAGAGAGAGAGAGAGAGAGAGAGAGAGAGAGAGAGAGAGAGAGAGAGAGAGAGACAGATTGAGATTGCATGTGTGCACACCCACATATGTGCACACATTTGTCTTCAGGGTTTTTTTCTTCCTTCTGTTTCCTATCTACCTATGGGGCTTTTGTGATCTCTCTCTAAAGGTTCAGAGATGGGCTTTATATTGGAGTAATATTAAAACATTTAACAGTAGCAAACCTCCAATTTAATATAGGCATTGCTCCTTCTGGCTTTCAATACCTTGCCTCCCATGCACACTGAGCAGCACAGTCTCTTGTACCCTGACAATCGTGGCCAGAGAAGCAGGAGCCCCCAGCAGCAAGTAGTAGCCTGCAGCCTCACTGCCCAGACTTAGTTCCCTGTGTAGCTTTCTTAGGAGCAATGGCCTCCACAGAGGAAGGTTTCTCAGTGTTCCATCTGTCAGTTCCATTTTGTCTGAGGACAGGGAAAAGCCTGTCATTTCCAATGTTAGTGTGAGTATTCATGTGTTGTTATTCCTATACAATAATTTTAAACAGAAGCATAAATAAAAGGAAAGAATTTTCAGAAGCACAGGCAATTACAGCAAAGGATGAAGAATGAAAATGGTTGCTTTCTGGTTAATTGTTGAATGCACTGAACAAAAGCCCTGGGCACAACTTCTGCAGGCCAACATTCCCAAGCCGAGCGCTTGGACTTATTTCAAACGTCAGTGTTTTCCAGTGTTTTCATAAAGGTGTTTATATGAAAATGAGAGTGATGACAAACTTTCCATAGCATAGAGCATGTTAGTTTTTAAGATAAATTTATCTACTAGTGTTGTGTGCTAGGGGTAGCGTACCTGTACTTCTCAGCAGATGCTAAGGTGTGAGTGAGGTTTCCAGGGACCAGGACTGAGCTACCTTGCTGGTCCTAGAGCTGATTCTAAGTACATTGAAAGGGAGGGAAAACTTGTAAGGTAGTCTTTCATTCTAAAACCTGTTACTTTTTTTGTACTCTGGAGCAAATTAGTGGTAGTGGCAAGGGTGTGTGTGTGTGTGTGTGTGTGTGTGTGTGTGTGTGTGTGTGTGTGTGTGCATGTGTGTGTGTATGTGTGTATGTGTATTAAGGAATATTCTATACAGTTAAAAACAATTTATGCTAAGCACATGTTCCAATAAAAGGTACTTACCTGACAATCTCTCCCTCTCACACAAAGCTTCAGAGAGCCATGGTTCACTAGTTGTTATCAACCATAATCTGAAACTATCAAATGGAAATTCACAGAATAAACTGCTCCTGTTATGAACTGTGTGCCTTTCTGGGTAGTGTGATGTCATCTTACAGAATCCAGTTATGGAGTACATCGCATTGTATATGCAAGCAGCCAGCAAGTCACTTGTAGCCACTGGGAGAAGCCTGGCTATTCTGCTATCACAGTGCTTGCCTGGCTTCAGGGAACCCTTAGGTTACAGATGAGTGGCCCCAAACAGGAAAACACTGATGACAGTGCATCAGATATATTAAAGCGAGGCCATAACGCATTTCCTACATAAAAAAGCAAAAAGTATTTCTATTTAACAAAGAAGAAAAATCAGATGTTGAGATTGTTACTATCTCCAGAAAGACTCTTTTAAGGGTGTGAAGAAAAACTACTTCATGCTAATTTTGCTATGACACTTCAAATGTAAGGCACAGCCAGAGTGTATAAAAAGTACTTACTTACAATAGAAAAGTAATTAACTGTGTGTATTTAGGTACAGGAAAAAGCAAAGTATATGTACGATTTGTGTTGTTCAAGGTTTAAGAACTAAGCCAACGTGGTGTGTGCCCTTAACCCTGGAACTCATCAAGAAATTCTGAGAGGATATCTGACGTTTGAGGTCAGACTGATTTACATAGCAAGTTCAAGGATAGCCGAAATGACATGGTAAGCTGGTTTAAACAAGAAAGAACTTACTGGTGATCTTGGAGTGCATCCGTTCCAGATTAGGGGATGGGGTGGCTACTATATTAATGTTTATGTATAACAGAAGCATATATATATATATGTATATATATGTATATATATGTGCACATACATATTTGTATTTCATGTAAACATGTGTGGGACACATATATGTACATACATATACATACATATGATGAAATATCACATCAAATATAAAACTATGGAAGCCTAGAAACTTGATAAAATTACTGGACTATAAATTGAGAGCCTATCCTAACTGCTGCTACCTAGCAATGAGATGCTAAGTGTACCATTTGTATTGTTTCATCTCCAGCTGTCAAATCACAGCGATATTATCTAAGCCTAGAAGAAGGATTTCAAAGGCACCTAAGCCGTGGGCCACAGTGGTGCACACCTATCATCTAAGCCCTCACTCCAGAACTCACAGGGGAGCGAAGTCCTAGGTTCACAGCCAGTGTACGCTGTGTGGCAAGGCCCTGTCTCACAAAGAAAAAACATGCTGCTCTTGTTTATTTAACCTTCCTTGACCCCCATGTCTCTCTCCACCTGTACTAGATCTTCTCTGCAAAATAGATAGTAATTTCTGAAGGAATAACTAGCACTATCTTTCATTATTAAACATTTTATACCAATTTGCTTAATGCCAATTTTGCAGAGGCAACCCAACACAGCTGGGATAAAGACCAACTCAAGAAAATTAAATCCCTATAGGTTGGTGACTGCCTAAGAACTCTTGTGTCATGGCACACAAGTGGAGGTCAGAAGACAACTTTATGGAGTCCTTTCTCTCTTTGTACCTGCAGCAGCATCCGGGGATCAAAGCTAGGTCATCCGGGTTACCCAGCAAGCACCTTTACACACAGAGCCATCTTGCCAGGCCTAACCTATCTTTCTGTCTGCATTAAAATTTCTGTATGTATTTAACCCCACAGAATGCTCAACACCAAGAGCAAACTGTGACTTGAACTGTGCACTTCGGGTGATGGCAGACCATGCAAGCTCATGGACCATGATACGTGTATCCTGACAACAAGGCATGCTTATATGAGAGGTTATGCATAAACAGGGTATGTGGGAAGCCTTTGTAGTTTCCACTCAATTTTGTTATGAATTTAAAACTTCTCTAAACAATAATCCCTATCAAAGAAACAAAATTGTGCAGTACCGGAGAGGCCATACCCCTGTAGGGAAACCATTAAGCCTGAAAGGAGGCATACAGTAGAGGTACTACGACAATAAGTGCAGAGGCAGGAACTCTTGAAGAAGTCCTAACATCTAATGCCTAGTCTTAGAAATCATGTGGAGGGAGCACCCTCATTTCTCCAATGAGCACAGAGCTGTGCACAGAGGTTCTAGTGTTTCCGGTCACCCTAACGCATCATTCAGCTAAGGGCAAAAGCTTGAAGGAAAATGACCCTGTCCTAGGATATGTCCTCTAGGCAGGGGTCCCTGAACAGGGTAAGAGTGAGAAATAAAGCACAAGCAAGCAAGCAGGCGAGCATGCAAGCATGCATCAATCGCTCTCTGTTCTTGACTGTGGGTGTGATGTGACCAGCTGCTGCAAGCTCCTGCCACAGGGACCTCCCTGTGGTGATAGGCTGTAACCTGCAATTGTGAGCCAAAATAAATACTTTATCCTCAAAAAAGAAAGAAAAAAAGAATGGTAAATATGGTAAATCGTAGAAAAATCTATTTTTAAATGATTTGCAAAAAACATAGCTACTACAAAAGTATTATTTATGCTTTATAAAACAGGCATAATTTATCAATGTTTGTCTTTATAAATAAAACTGAGCAACAATTACAGTCATTCATGGGTTCAACATGCCACATGCATCACTGAATAATTTTCAGTAATTTGTTTTCTTAAAAATATTAATTATTGGGCTGGGTGTGGTGGTGCACACCTTTAATCCCAGCACTCATGAGGAAGAATCAGGCAAATTGCTGTTGGTTCAAGGCCAGCCTGGTCTACAAAGTGAGTCTAGGACAGCCAAGGCTAAACAGAGAAACTCTATCTTGAAAAAAAATATTATTATTATTAGTGGCGCTATGCTGAAATACCTATGAAAATACTTAAGCAAGTTAATGAAGAAAAGGTATATTCTGGTTCACACCGAGGCTTTAGTGGTAGGGAAATCATTGTGGTGGGAGCATGAACAGCTAGCCACATTTCTCCTGCAGTCAGGAAGCAGAAAAGTAAGTGTAGAAGCTCCTCTCACTGTCCCGACATGGTCAAAAGAATGCCTCATGGTGAACAACGCCTTGGGTTCCTGTGAGAGAAGCTCCAGGAAAAGAGGCAGAAGGTCTTGTATCTTAGTCACATTTTTTTGTTGTTGTTGCATGGATTGTTCTTGGACGTGATTCTGTGCCTCCTGCGACAAACATTTCATTCAATTTATAAGACATGTTCATTCTTGTTGGATGTCAGAATATAGCTATAGAACCCAATCTAGTCAGTGTGCCCTGAATCTGCATATAGACTTCTGCCTTATTTTTGTGCTTTCCCACATATAATACATAATACACGCCAGGCAATTGTGTTTAGATTGGTCTGTCCTGAGAAAGTTCTGGACAGAAACAGACAAGGCTGCTCTGTTACTATTTAGCATGTGCTCGCTGATGTTTAGTTATGTTTTTCTGACCATGTTTTTCTGAACTCAAACAACCTTCCATGGATCATTGCTTTCTTTGTTACATTCCTGTATAAAGTACACTGAAACTGAGGTAAGATCGCCTACAACATTAGACGATAGCCTGCCCCATTCTATCAGGTCCTCAGATCCCAGGCCCAGCAGGCAACATCTCACGTTTTATTTTTTATTCAGTCTAAGACTACAGTCTATAGCACAGTGCTACTTACACTTCATGGTGGGTGTCCCCTGCTTCCTTCTCTCTGGAAACACTCTCATAAAGACACCTAGAAGTACATATATCCACAGCGAGTCTAACCATTACAACTTCATTCCTTGTCAAGGTGACATTCAAACACATAAATCTATACCATACCATTCTATCTAAGCCCTAAAGTCTCATTTTCTTCTCAAAATCAAAACCACACTCATTCCATCTCTAAAAGTCCCCTTGGCCTTCAACTGTTCAAAGTCTTTTCTGAGATTCAAGGCAATCTGTTAATTAAAAAAAAAAACTTCCAAAATAATGACATTGTAAACATTTCTATTCCAAAGGATTAAATAGAAATGAGATATACCTTCCAATCAGAGCCTGAAATGTGAAAGAAATGAAGGCATAAAACTTCTTTAAACACATAGTAATGTTGAAAATCCTCAGACTCATTCAATTTTACATTGCCTTTACTCCTGGTCCAGTTAAAGCTGAGAGTAGAGATAAATCCTTGAATCACATGTGCCAGGGTTCTAAAGTCATTTAACTGTACTCATGATAGATCTGCTTTTATGTACTCTAGCCCAGAACAGCGAAAGGAAACGCACAGGGCACTGGAGAGATGCTGAAGTGGTATGAGCACATGCTGCTCTTGCCAAGGACCTGGTTCCAAACACCTGCATTGGGTGGTGTGCAGCCACCTGTGACTCCCAATCAGGGAACCCAATGCCCTTTTATTCATGGGCATATGGAGTATAACATGTTGACAAGCATACACACACACACACACACACACACACACACACAATTTTTAAAATGAAGGATAGTCACAATATTTTTCTGTGGGAGAGACATCCTAAAAGCCTGTCAGAGTTGGAACTGGATATGAAGATGAAAAATCAATCAACTGTGATAATGTAATTTCAAAGCTTGTTAAGAATAGCTGTGAATATAAAATATCAACTCCTAAAAACAGTTGAACATTAGGGGACTCTCATTACCAAATGAACACACATCTTGACAGAAATAGAGAATACTGGTTTTTTTTTTTTCACACTTCCTTCCAATTTAGCATTGGATAAAATTTTCCAATTATCAAACTCATGCCTCCATCACCCAGGTCAACTTTCTATATGGCTAAAAGCCACTTGGTGCACTTACACATGAGGTGAAGTGTAAAGTACAGGCTCCAACTGGTATCTGAACCTCTAAGATTTGAACCACCCGTAGAATTATAGAACAAGAAATCTTTTAACTGTAGTATAAGATCATTTTTATTGGAAGGCAATACACTCTTTTTCTAAACCATCTGGTATCTATAATTCACACTAACAGTTGCCTCCTCCAATTCTCAACAGGGGTGCTCTGGTTGCTCTTCATTTCTCTATTGGCACAGCCAACATGACATGGGCTAGGAATTCTACTAGTGCTTTTCTCCTTATACAAACACACACACACACACACACAGACACACAGACACACAGACACACAGACACACAGACACACACACACACACAACTCTTCAGTTTTACTCTCAATAGCTTTTCACCTTGCTTTAAAATGCTTCATATTTCCCTAACCGACTTTAAATGTACTTTTTATGATTAAGATAAGACAATATTCCTAAGGCTGCATTAGTATCTGTATTTGAATACAAGGCTACTGAGGCACTCAGAGCCTAGCACAGGGAGTCACGTTGGTCACAATTAGTATACCCATGCTCACTGAAGTTGAAGGTGGGTAGAATTCACATCAAAGTCTTGTTGACACACAGATTCTAATTTAGCATGGTTCTCAGGTGATTTTAAAACCATGTATTTCTGATAACTTTTTAATGCCAACCCTGCTGGTCTCATCTCAGAATGAGTAGCACGAGTAGGCTGACATGTAAACTCAAGATTCCTTCCAAGTCCAGGGTCTTTAAAGCTGGCATGTGCTCCTCCACTCCTCCTCAGACATGCTGCTTGGTAGGAATGAAGGTTCTCACTCTCTTCCCAAAGCAGGAAGAAGTCTATTTGTCCAGAACTGTCTGATAGTGTGAAGCAATGCTCTCTTCAGCCACCACCACATATTTTCCTCTTTTCTTTTATTTTTCTTTTAATATATTTTATTAATTTATTCATATTACATTTAAAATGTTATCCCATTCTTTCTATACTCCTATTTGTCCCTCCCTCCCATTTTCCCCTTACTCTCCTTCCCTATGTCTGTGACTGAGGGGGACCTCGTCCCCCTGTATATGCTCATAGGGTATCAAGTCTCTTCTTAGTAGCCTGTTATCCTTCCTCTGAGTGCCACTAGGCCTCCCCATCCAGGGGACGTGGTCAAATATGGGGCACCAGATCCTGAAACTTGTGGACAAATGGATTGAACTAGAAATGATCATAATGAATGAGTTAACCCAGAAGCAGAAAGAGTCAAATGGTAGATACTCACTTATATCTGGACACTAGCCCAAGGGGCATGTCCCATGAAAGTCTTCACTTACAAGGAAAGTCAGACAGAGGGGAGGACATCCTATTGGGACTTTAGGTGAGAGAAGCATGGGAGAATGGGGAAATAGAAGGATCCAGAGGGTCCTAGAAATCTACAAGAAGAACATTATGACAAGCACATCTGAGCCCAGGGGTCCTGCTCAAACTAAGGCACCAGCCAAGAACAATACATGCAGTAAACTTCGAACCCCTACCCAGATCTAGCCAATGGACAGGACGTTCTTCACAGTTGAGTGGAGAGTGGGGTATGACTTTTCCTCTTTTCTTAAAAAACCTTGAAGAAGTTACCATCTATGGGAATGGTTGTTTTCGGTACAAAAGGGTATTGCATGTCCTCTTACAGGCTATCTCTGGCCACCGGGAGTCATGGCTAGAGACAGGAGCACCAACCACAGGACCTTGGACTGGCAGAACAAGTACAGGAAGAACCTGTCAACAACTACACGGTCGCATTGTCATTGCTACATAGAAACTCAAATGCTGGCAGGTGAGAAATCCCTGAGAGGAAGGAGTCAAGTGTCCATGGAGGGCCAGAAGGAAAACTGAATAGATCCAGGTCTCTTCCTCAGAGCTCAGGGGAGAAGATGGTGAGGGCATCCTTTTCCTTTGAATATTACTTCATATTTTCCTGATGTAGGTGAAACTAGGCTGTGCCACCTGGCCATTTCTTCACGTGCTCAGTGTGTCTGAGGCAGTGTGTCATTGTGACACACTGACTCATGGAAGGTGGAGGGCGAGGCAGGGTTTGGCTAGATACAAAGCTAACCCTCTCAAGCTTCCTGCCTACACAGAGCAGGCAGCTTAATCAAGGTGTGAACACACAGCTCTTTGCAGAGTGGAGGCTCTGCGTGCAACTTTGCACATATGGCACAAATGCAGTAGTGGTGTGGGACTACTGGCTTCAAAGACCAGTGATAAACAGCCTAATGCTATAGTCTGGCCTAATTAACATGGGAATCACTAAGCAGAAATCATAATAGTCTAATTTAGTATACACCTTCTACACTTCTGAGGACCCAACAGTGCTTCCTACAGAAAGGGAAGAAAGACAGGTCTCTGAAGCAAACTTGTATTTTCATCACCAGCCTTTCCAAGCCTGGGACAGTGCTGAGAACGGACACTGGACTGTCACACTCTGAGGTGAGGACAGTGACACAGAAAATGAGTAATACAAGCAGAACGTGGAGTGGTGTGCAGTATGTCACACTGTCTCCAGCCCCACAAGACTCAGAGTAATCAAGCTTACACTGTATTTTGGAGGCAAATAAGAAAAAAGTGCAAGATAATACCAAGAATTATTAGAAGTCTAAATAGAAGAAAAAGCAACTATATTCTAAGGCAGAATTCTAACGCCTCTGATGTTCAAAGGTTGGGGTGAGAGGCTACTGTCAAACACATAAACTAGTCTGTCATCAAGATGGACAGTAGAGGGAGGAGACAAATCTCCTAGCACATTTTGAAACCATAAATCTTGCATAACTCTCACATTCTAGCAGACAGAAGATAGTACTGCCCAGGCAAATCAGATAAAAATTTTGTTTGCTCTAAGCCACCCAAAAGACTCCTTCCAAGTCAGTTTTCAACATTTAGCGGTATGACAATATGACCCAGCTAGATAGAGAGCAAGAAAAATGGAGCAGAAAAGCAAGCCTACAACATCTGACCAGAGAGTGCACAGTGAGTACGGCTTTCCAATTTGAATATATTATTTATGAGCTAAAGTTAAAATCAATGCTCCTTGCATTCCAACGAGAGAGCCGGGGGCAAGCAAGACGGGTCAGCAGGTGAATGCGCGTGCTGCCAAGTTCAGTCCCTGGGAACTACACAATGGAAGGCTGTAACAGTTTCCTACAGGCTGCTCTCTGCCTTCCACATCCCACTTATAGCATGTTCGTGTGTGTGCATACAAAAACACACAAACTAAATGAATAAAATGTTTTGTTTTGTAAAGAATGAAGCAAACAGATAAAACGTACAATCTAGGAGTCCTTTTGGAATCTGAACTCTGATGGTATGAACCTGCAGAGGATCTAGGAGGGTTGTGCTTTACCCTACCTGTGGGCCTGCTGAAAGCCTTCAGCCTCAGACAAAGCTAGCAATGTGAAGGGAACCTTCACAGTGCCACCATCTCGTGCAATTTAAAAGTAATGCTGGTATCAGGAGGGCTTCAGTAGGGGTGTGAGCAGAAATGGAGTGTCCAGTTATTCTGAGACCCTCTACCCACATCTGTCCGGCACATCTCTTCCAACTTCTCTCATTTTTTCTCATCACTATCTCTCCCTCCTGGTTACATAAACTGTTTCTCTTTTTTTTTTCCAAATTTTATTTTATTTTTTTTTATTTTATTAATTTATTCATATTACATCTCGATTGTTAGCCCTTCCCCCGTTTCCTCCCATTCTTCCCTCCCTCCCACTTCCCCCCTTCTCCCCTCCCCTATGTCTGTGATTGAGGGAGACCTCCTCCCCCTATATATGCTCTTAGAATACTGAGTCTCTTCTTGGTAACTTGCTATCCTTCCTTTGAGTGCCGCCTGTTTCTCTTTTAAATACTAAACATTTTACCCTCTCCTCTAAGAAAGGTACAGGTGGATGAGCTGGCCTTGGTAAGTTTATATAATCCTGCGATTGATTTATTTAGATTTCAGAGAATATTATGAAAATATGTGGTATGATCAGTGCTAAGACATCTTCGAGACTCAATGCCCACCGGAGTCTGCTCTGATGATTCCCTGACCAGTATCAGCTGGGATATGCCCCGCTATTGTGCAGGTAAAATAACTCAGTAATGTGTAAATACAAACACGTCCAAAGCAAGGAACAGTGGCAGTGAAGAAGTCTCCAGTTCTGTTCCTCAATTCATCTCCCCAAATAGAGGAATGGGAGCAAGGTAGACTCTGAGTGTGAGGACACTGTGTCGGAGGTGGAATGCCATGGACACGGGAAAAGGTGATGTCATTAAGTGAACAAATGATATGGTGGGATGCTATGGATACGGACAAAGTTGGTGTCATTAACTACTCTGATGAAGGCTTTAACTCAGTCCTATAAAAATGGCCCCAGTGCTGGTGGGCTTGTGCGGTAAGAGCCTACAGGAAAACACAATTGGTAAAGAAAAAAAAAAGAGCTGGGTTTGGTTTTATTAACCCAAAATGAAACTGACACCTGTGGTTATACCTTTAAGAAAAGAAACCTGATTGGAAATTACGAGGAAACTATTTATTCGACCAAAATTTGGCTAAATTTTGCTGCACGTGACCCAGCATGACAAAAGGGCTGGCAGAGAAGCAGGAGGGCAAAGTATCCTGCAGTGGGTTATAATTCAACAATGTGTTATCAAGCTATGTGACAGGCAGCTACTCCCAGTGAGCGTATTAAATGTACATATATGTAAAGGATATCTAGTTTTATAAATTAGGTTTTTTCCTGATTTATCAGCATGGCTTGTTTTGTTTAGGTTTTGGAGTTTCATTTTTCTCTGTAAGAAGGAGCTCAACTGGCTGTGACTACAAGAATGTACAGTGTTTCTCACAGGTAACTCCTGGGTGCTGGGTACTCCTGAGGCAAGCGCAACTCTCTAGTGGTGTTATTAAAGACCCAGGGTTTTACCATGTTTGCACTCAACTATCATCACATATAGCTTTCATAGCCACAAATGGCTGCCACTGCTCCAGGCATCACATTCTTTTTAACCGAATTCCAAGACAGAAACAAAGCATTTTACCATCGACAACTGTTTTCTGTCATAAATGGAAGAGCTCCGGGAGTCTACCAGCTGACAACACCTGCCGCATTCTGCTGCCAGCCTTGCCTTCCCCATCATGCCTGTCGGTTTTCTGTCTTCTGGGGTCTTACAAGCTTAGTGTGGTAGTTCACGCCTATAGTCTAGGGTAGCACTGCTGACCGGTAGGAACAATAGGGGAAGGCAAAGGACTATGACCATACCCAGTCTTCACAATCCAAACTCAAGTCCTATTGAATTGAGATCAATAAAAAGCCATCATTATGTCAAGTGGTCTCTTTTCTATTCCTCAGTTCATTTCTTTTCCATTAAATAGACATAGAGGTTAAGCAAACTAAGTTTTGACATACACCGGTAGGCAAGCCTGCCATGACCAGATGCAGAAACTGGCTTTAAGATGGGAGAAAAAGCCTTTCTTGGCTGCTGATGTATACACTCTTTGAGCAATGAAGGGTAGAGGCACAGTAGTCAGGCAGCCATTTTGCTTTGATCCTCAGCACAGTGTATGCATAAGACAGCAAACACTGAAGAGAAGAGAAATAAGCTTAGATATCACAGGAACCTCCAGGAATGGAGAGGAGCAAGCCTTGAGGTAGGATGATGCTTCAGGGGACAGAAAGCAGCTGGGCATGGTCATGGTACAGCCCAGACATAGATGAGTGAGATGCTGAAGTGGGTACTGAGCAGCACAGCACCTGGGACAGGCCAGCATGATGTCAGTTATGGGAGAAGTGCCTAGGAAGTGCACCGCATGTACCCACAGCTTCTCTGGGAAACAAGATGGAAACGTTGTACACTGCACATAGTTGTACAGATCAAGGTTAATACTGGCCAGCTGTTATCCTTTCAAAAGTCTCTTTACAAGGTCTGTCCTTGATTGGTGTCTTGAACTCCTGTTTCATGATGGTTCCCACTATGGATAGAACTGAGAACACCTCCGTTGCTAAGCTATGTGTGAAGACAGAACAGTTTAAGTTGAACTGAGATTTTCTACATAGGGCTCTTGAATTTTGGTACCAGCCCCAATTAGATGCCTGGGCTCCAAATCTCTGCCAAGCGTCTTAAGTTGGCAACACTTCACATATTCTGCCATAAAGATTCTGTGTTATTCTGTTGGGAATGGACTATTGGCAGTGTTTGGCTTTCCCTCGCTTTGCACATGTTCTTCATACCCTTGTGAATTTTTCTCGGTTGACTTTTGGTATGATATACCTTGAAAATTGGACCCAACTCTATTCTGAGTCCCATGAGTTCCCCCATCAAATGATCAAAATCTAGTGAGCTCGTGGCATAGTGATCAAGATGGAATATAAAGGCTTCCAACTGAAATCGTGATAGAAAACCAAGAAGGGAAGAGTATACAGCATAGGGCAACTGCCTGACGAAGCTGCTAACAGAACATCTTTAGTCCAATCGTACCAAATATTATCTCATCTCTGAATTGACATTTGTATGAGTCATGCTATAGGGATTAGCTTCTTAGTTCCTGTATGCTAAAAGATAGAGTCACTACGACAGAAAAAGAAATTACTGGGAAAAGTATTTTCTCAACATTCGATTAAACTTCAGTGCATTTGGGTGCCTGGCTTTACATTCTCCTAAACAATCAAGTCTGAAAGCCACAGTTGTGGGACACACAGCACATGCTGAATTGTAACAAAAGGGTACACTGGGACCTACTATCATCTGAAGAAAATAATGCCACTGCCTCAACAAGGGCTTGCAGAGTTTTTGCTAAATAAAAGGTGTTTTCTTCTTTCATTAAAAAGGAAATGTTATTAGCCATTGTCCACTAATTCTGGGTGGGAGCGCACATCAAACACAGAGGCATGAATTTGAACAGTGTGGTGTGATAATAAGAATAAATATTTAGATATCCAATGTCCTCTCTAGTATCTAAAATGATTTTTGCTCTAACAGCAAATTTAAATAAATTTTTTAGAAAAAAAAATGTTTAACTACAAAATAACAATTTTCGCAGAACAGGCAAAGGAATATCCAAAACAAAATTAAGAAACCTTAACAGAGGCCCAGGCCCACCATCTCCCGATGGATTTCTTTCCCATTTGACCCTCAAGGGGAAGTTAAAATACTTCTGCTCTTTCAGTACCAGATTTCAAACTCCCATTGGATTAAATTCTCTGCCTCTGATAGCCACATCTTCAGGGAAAGATAATATTTATCTCTTCTTCATTTTATGATTTATTAACAATATTAGCTATGCAAATATACAATGTATATAGTGTTATATTAGCAAAAATCCCTAAAAATGGAAATGTCCTTTTTTCATTAATATAGTAAACGATGATCACTAATCATAATGTTAATTACCTAACTATATATTAAGTGAAGGGCAGAAGTACCAGACACTCCACTTCTCTCATTGTTTCTATTAGATTCTCCCACACTCCTCTTCATAGTAGAAATATAACGATACCCTCAAATACTACTTAAAATAGTGGACATGCACCCACAGTGCAGGGTGTTAGGGCTGAGCCTGCACTTCCAGACCTCCCAAGTCAAGAAATACAAATACGCAACAGCGTATGTTCACTAGGAACCTACAGCTTTTACAAAGTATTCGATTTAATTTGTTTGATATATATTTATATAATTTCTAATATTTGGTCACATAAAGAGTTGTGTAACAAACGTGACTGCATATATCATTTTGTTTGCCACAGCTGCTTATGTAACACAAGCCTTATTGCCTTTTCTGGTTTCTATGAATCCATTTTTTTATGTGCTAAACAAACAGCAGCACCCCCACACCACCATTCTTCCAGATGCCATGTACTAATGGTAGTTAAGTGGCTTGCCTAAAATAAATGTCATTTAAACTCCAAAGGTTGAGAGAAAAAAAGAGAGAAGGGAAACTCAGAAGGAGGTGAGAAAATGAGTGAGAAGAGGGAATGGGGAGCTAGGAAGAGATGAGAAAGAAGTAAAGAGAAGGAGATTTCTATTCCAGGTAGATCCATTCCTCTTTGCGTCTCACCACAACAAAAGTTTACAACTAAAATATCCTTAATAGCCAGGAATGTCATGAGGTCCCGCTGCCCAAACACTGAACTCAGATACTGTAGGACATTTGCTCAACTATGTTCATAGAAGCCTTGTTCATAAAAGCCAGAATCTGGAAACAACCTAGGTGTCCCTCAATCGAAGAATGGATAATGAAACTGTGGTACATTTACACAATGGAATACTACTCAGCTACTAATAACAAGAAAATCATGAAATTTGCAGGCAAATGGATGGAACTAGAAATGGTCATCCTGAGTGATGTAGCCCAGACCCAGAAAGACACACAGGGCATATACTCACTTATAAGCAGATATCAGCTATATAATACAGGAGAACCACACTCTACTCCACAGACCTAAAGAAGCTAAATAGCAAAAAGAGGACTCTAGGGAGGATACTAATTCTCATTCAGAGGGCGAAAGAGAAGAGACACCGTAAGCAGTTGAAGAGAGGGAACAGGATGGGAGCCTACCATAGAGGTCCTCTGAAAGACTCCATCCAGCAGGGGATTGATGCAGATGCTGAGACTGACAGCCAAACATTGGGTAGAGTGCAGGGAGTCTTATGGAAGAGTTGGGGGATAGAAGAACCTGGAGGGGACAGGAGCTTTACAAGGAGACTAACAGAGCAAACAAATCTGGGCCTAGGGGCCCTGCAGAGACTGATGCACTAACCAAGGACCATGCAAGGAGAGGACCGAGACACGCCAGCTCAAATGTAGTCGATAGGCAGCTCAGTCTCCATGTGGGACCCCTCATATGGGAAGCAAAGGCTGTCTCTGACACTGACTCTGTTGCCCACTCACTCATCACTTCCTCCTGGTGGAGCAGCCTTGCCAGGACATAGAGGATGCAGGCAGTCCTGATGAGACTTGATAGGCAGATGATAGGGCAGGAGGGCTTCTCCTTTCTGAGGACTAGGGGAGGGGGAAAAGGGAGGGAGGATGGCACCAGGAGGAGACAAGGGAGTGAGCTACAATTGGGATGTGAAGTGAATAAATTTTTTAAAATAAGTATTTTTTAAAAAGCCAGGGATGGAAGCTCATAGCTGTACTTCCAGCAGTCGCTCTGGGCTGAGGTAGGAAGGATCATAATAAGACTGAAGTCAGGCAGGGCTACAGATGAAGACTGCCTCCCATAGCAGAACAAAGATAAAATCAATCATCCTTAGGATCAACTGTAAGCCATCCAAATCTCATGCAAAACTGCCATAGAAAACACAATGTTTGACCCATACAAAGCAAGTGCTTTCCTCCTCCCTAAAATCATGCCTCACAAAGGGGCTGAAACTTACTGAGGAAGTACTGAGTGTCTTCACTTCTTCATAACTGCCAGACCTTCAGCTAGTAAAGAGGATGGAGGAGGCACCTGAGTGACAAGTGCCCTTCATCCCAAGGGGCTGAGCAGAACACTCAGGGGCATGCATGCTGCTCCTGTTGCTTCCAGATTTCACAGACTATCCTGCTGACCCGTTTAATTAGTGAGTGATTCACACTGAAAGGAAGGGAAGGGAGGGTTGCTGGTGGAGGTAGCACACCCCTGAAGGGTCTCAATGCAACAGCATGAGAGGAATGAGATGAACACAAGGGCTGCTCGCTGCAGACAACTGCATCGGAACTCTGCTGAGGGAGACATTCCCTTACAGAAAAACAAAAACAGGAAATGGTGCTCTGGTATCAGTTCTTTTAGAATAGTCACCTACTGTCTGCTCCCCATGGGCTCTTGGGTCTAACTAAAACATGAACAGAGTATGGCTTCCAAAAACTCACCCCAGAAGAGACTACTTAGAGAGCAAAATGCAGGAGTGCTATCAAATTGATCCAGCAACATCTCTCCTTTTTCTTGTTCTTGCTATTTCCAATGCACTGACTAATAAATGCTAATGCGTCATCTGAACCTCAAGGTGATTCTTCTTGTAGGCAAAGCCTGATGGCAAAAGAAAAAAATCATAAAGGCTTTTCTAATTTTTATGAGCCTATCTTCTACGTGTTTAGCCAAATACCACCCCAGCCTGCCCTACATCCAGACACCATCTCTTAATCCCAGGGCCTATGAACATGTTTCTCTACTGTACACAAGAATTTTGCAACCACGACCTTGTAGACTATGTTGTGCTATGCAAGTGGCCAATAGGATCCCAAGGCTCCTTAGAACTGAAAGACAGAACTGTACATTTTTGAATGACAGTTAAAGAAACGCAGCTCTGCTGGCTTTGAAATGGAAAGATACTGGCCAAGGAATGCAGGCAACTTACAGGAGCTACAAAGCTCAAGGGGAAAAGAAGAGCCTCCCTAAGAAAGGTTTCAGAACAAAATAAAGTGTGACACACAGAAATCTGAGGGATGAGACATAATTGGGCATTTTGCCTCCAAACCTATGAAAGGAATCTATGCTGTTGAGAGCTCCTTAGCACAGTGACCAATTGCTGTGGCAGCAACAGGTCACTATTTAACCTATTGTTTCATTACTAAGTCTAAGACTGAAATGAGCATTTTTCCCAATCTCCATGTTAAAAAAAAAAATGGGGGGAGTGGCAAACGGATATATGTAGTTTCCAGAGACTTAGGAACAAGTCTGATAGGTAACTGGCAAGTTCAATACGCCCATCTCAACCCACATGTAATTGTGCCTAGCACACAGCTTCATGCCATGAATTGATTCTAGCCAGCCCGGCACTTTGTTTAGCCCGCCCCCACATCACCTGGGTCAAGCTTCTTACTTACAGATGGATGTTCCCCACCATTTCCTTCCTTTGACTACCTCTCAGATCCTGCAGGTTAATTCTGTCCACTCCTACAATGTCTAATGAACTGACCTCTGCTCTGCCTATAGTTTCCCTCTTTCGGGGCAAGTCGTCACACATGACACAGAGCATACATTTGCTCCACTGCATAACTGCAAATGTCTTCATAAAGGATATGAAGTGAAGTTCAGACTCCACTTCAGACTCATAAATCTGAGCAGGGGAAAATACAACAAAGAGCTTGGAAGAATAAGAAAATGCCTTTGAAGCTGAGGAGTTAGCTGAGTCCAGAGAGTGGGCGCACTGAAACACAGGACCTGAGCTCAAAGCCCAGAATGCCTGTAAAACATATTGAGCACTATGATGCGCTCTCGTAATCCCAGGGCCGGTAAGGCAGAGATAACCGATTGCTAGAGTTCTCTGCTCAGCTAAGGTAGCCAAGTTCATGAGCTCCAGGCGAGTAAGGGAACTGATCTTTAAAAAAAATACAAAGCAACAAAACAGAACACAACACAGTCAAGTAAAACAAAAGGTAAGTAGCCATTCTGATTGCCACCCAGCAACTGCTGCAAGTTGTACCAGAAGAAAAAGAAGACAAAAATGGGGGAGGGAGTCGGGGTGGGGAAAGAGGGTCAACAGAATAAGAAGAGAATAGGAAAAGGAAAAAGGGGTGAACATAAACACAATCGCGATGTATTGTTTACATATATGAAATAGTCAAAATAGCACATGGCCTTTATTCCCAGCTTTCTGATCACTTCCTCCTTGCGGGGCTGCCTACCTAACCACAGGAGAAAAGGAAACCCTCAGTCCTGATGCTACTTGATAAGCTGGAGTGGAACGGAGGGGGGGGCGGTGATACGGAAGAGGGAGGGAAGGTGAGACTGGGAGTAGAGGAGGGATAGGGCCATGGCCAGGACGTAAAGTGAATAAACTACCTAAATAACTGTAGATTATGCTGTCCTCTGACCACTACAATTATGTGCTCACACAAACACATTCTGAAGAAAAAGAGCCTCCCCCCCTCCCCCACCTCTCTCTGTTTTTCAAGACAGGGTTTCTCTGTGTAGCCTTGGCTGTCCTGGACTTGCTTTGTAGACCAGGCTGGCCTTGAACTCACAGAGATCCGCCTGCCTCTGCCTCCCCGAATGCTGGGATTACAGGCGTGTGACACTGTGCCTGGCTGAGTGGGTCTTTCTTAAACACCACATTACATTATTAGGCTGAACATGCAGACGCATGTAGGCTCCAAAACATAGGCATGATTTTTCAGCAGCAGGAGAAGACAGTCTCCCATAAGCAATCTGGTTGGCTCACACTACACAGAAGTAAAGGATGAGAAGAAAGAACTCCCCTGTGGCTCTGCTAGGGATAGTAAGCAGCAGGACTTCCCTCTACTGTGTGACCTTGTGATTTACAGCTTAAGGCTAAACTAAAGGTTGACCACAGCAAAATCACTTCTGGTTTCTCCCCATATGTCTGCAAGACTCCACCACCTGAGCCACAGGGCCCAGAAAAGTCTTTGTGTATAACTCTGGCTCAGATTCTATCCCTTCAGAAAGACCCACTCACAGGTCACAGATGAAAGCACAGGGACACAGCCCCGTAGGAGCTGAAAACGTCACAATGTCAACGGCATCTCCACATGTGGAACTCAGTGCTCTTTTTCATACTTCTTGTTTCACTCTAGAGTCAAGATGCTAAGGACAGTACATCTTTCCATTAGCTGAACCAGTTCAGGTGACAATAAAGAAGAACTGGAATCCTTTACCTCAAATTATGACCATCATTTGAAATGAGTTTTTTGTCGGCAAGTACAGGCTTTTAAGCCATAAAGATAAATGAAAGAGCATATTTTAATGAATGACAAGCATCAGTTAGTTTAGAGTTTGCTAGGACTAATGAAAATATCAGAGTATTTATTCCAACAGAGAAATTATTATTATTTTTTAGATCAGTTCACTCAACACAAAGAACAAAATTACTTTAAAAATACACTTTTATCAGGGCTGTCAAGACGACTCTGCAAGTGAAGGCACTTGCTGACAACCATCTTGATGTGAAACTAAATCTCTGAAGCTGCACAAAGGAAGCCATTAACTGACTGCCCCAAAGTGTCACTTGACTTTCATATGCAAATGATGGCATACATGTGCACATAAACAACTAAACAAACAAATAACAGTATGTATTTTTAAATGCTTTTATGGGTTCTTAAAAAAAATGTATTTGGTAAAGACTTTGTTTCTCTCCTGGAATTTAAGTATCTTTGTTATTGTTGCTGCTGTTGTTTTTTTCTTACATCTTAACCAACACTGAGAATGTTCTCTTAGATGTGCAAGGAAACAACAGCCATGCCACTTATAATAACACCAACTGTAATAAGTGGCAGTGAAAACCACTTGTGACTAAGTGAATATACAGGACACCACAGTTACGTTTTAATTCTTTTAACATATAGTTACAGTGCTCATTCTCTTTGTTGGCAATGACCACGTGGGTACACCTGCATTTGCACGCGCGTGCGCGCGCGCGCGCACACACACACACACACAGACACACACATACACACACATTCTTTTTCATTCTTTCCATTCCTCAATGCTTCTATATATTGTACCATAAGATTGACTATTTTATCAGCCGGAACATTAACTTCTAGAATTCCATTAAGGGGTGAACCATGGTCACAGAATCCTTTTTATACTGCAGAGTAGCTTTCAGCCTTCATGGTATGTATTTAATCATGACAAGAAAGGGGAAGGCAGGTTGTTTAGTAAGTTGTATATTATTTTCTGGGCATTACAAAACAGAAAGGAGGACAATGTGGCGAGGAACAGCTTAAGCAGTGGGCACCCGAATTCTCACTAATCATGGCCACAGTATAGCGGTTTTTCCCAAGTGCAAAGCATGATGGGTTCTCTACTGCCCAAAACTTATGCCAGAACCTGCAGCATCTACATGGTCTAGAATTTCCAAAACACACAGAGCCCCCATCCCCACTTCACTTTATCAAGACTCCAGGATGATTTTCACGCTCCTTAAAATCTTATGACCCATGACCCAGCTTTTTGCTTGTAGTAAGTAAGGCTGTGAGTAGCAAGCAAGAACAATGTGGAGATTTACAATTCTACAAGTCCAGCAGACACAGGGGAGAATGTGATCTACAGTCAGAAGCCTAGAACTAGACCACCAGCGACCATACACTTTTAAACTCCCATGAATCGTTTAAGTTTGAAAGTCAATGCAGAAAACTAAGAACCGCATGTTCTTCCAGTTAAAAATTACTAGGAACAAGCCCTTGCAATGATTCTGAAATCATTTCTCTACCCAAAAGTTCATGAAATATAAAAAGCAACCACCATGATCTTAAATGGGTTCAATATGAAAAGCGGCTCTAAGAGACTCCACAGCCACAGAAAGAACAAACACTGCACTAATCTACTAAGCTCAGAAACCTCAGGTGTCCAGACTGAAAGCACAATTTTCTATCTCTAAGAGCTAACTCCGTTGCTGTTGCCCACTTTTTACCTCTGAAGATATTTAGCTCAAAAACAATCTGGAACAAATCTGCCTTCCATTCAAAATCAGACAAACAAAAGATAACAAGTAGTTACAAAAACAGCGGGCTGGAATTGCAATAGCTTGGACCAGCTTCCGTACATCTGTATAACCACACAACACACAGAACAGATGCCTGCATTGAAATAAGTTGGCTGAAGATGAGTCTTGGCCTTCTAATCCTTACCATCAACAGTGCTGGTTACAAGGCAAGAAAAAAACAGCTGGAAAGCTGCTTGCTAGGGTCCCAGTTAAAAATACTGTTCAGTTCTTGATGCATACTTACTGGACCTCAGGCCCTGCCTCTACGTTCATGTAACATGGATAATACAATCATTATCACCACCCTGGCCTGCACAGAATGAACTGGAGATCAGGCAGGTAAGGAACTGCCCAATACTAAACAAATACCAGTCCCCTAGAAAACAAACAGAGTTCAAGGGCCCTCGTTCTGAATCTCAATCTGCATGTCCCTTGTTCTTTGCAGTTGACTGCCAACTGTAAAGAACTTTGAAGCACTGGCCAACAAGGAAGCACCTTGGTCAAAGGAAGAAACTGCTTTCGAGTCAAAGGGCTTGAGCTGAGAGACTCTGGCACTGTACATGAGAAAGGCTTAGAGGACTCCGAATTTGAACTTCTGATTAGCATTCAAAGGTGCAGTGCTCCCATCCCAGCAAAGGGGAACTTCTTCTTCCTCATCAGCCACCAGCCACAAGAGCCAGGCTCAGTCCACCATCTGAACTTAAGTCTTGGCTAATGTGTGGGCTTCCATTCCCCTCACCATTACCGTTACCTTCAGAAAAAGAGGCTGAGGGGAAAGCAGAGGAGGGAAGACAGAAACAGAGACATAGACAGACACAGAGGGGGAGGGAGGGAAGGAGGAAAGGAAAGGGATAGGGATGGAGAGGGAGAAATGTGGGTCACACACACACACACGCTCTCTCTATAACATTTTCTATCAGGTCTTTGGGAAAAAAAAAAACAAAAACAAAAACAGGTCAATCCCAATTGGCCTTTCCCCATAGGCTCAGATTTAGTCATTTCTGACGTTTAAATTTAATGTGGAAAGTCTCCTACATGCCACTTTTGATAACAAATAACCCAGGAAAATCTTCAATGCCATTTCCTCAATTATATTTTCTTTACTGCTCAAACAAGATAAATGGGGGGAATCCAAACAATTTTTCATAGGTCAGAATTTCAGTGCACCTGGTGCAGATGGAGTTTGGTTAACAATCTACCGATAGCTCTTCAAAAAATACAACTGCAGCAGCTTTTTTCCCTTTCTCAGGTTTTTAGTCAATTTCCCTTTCACAGCACGGAGCCTCCCTTTTTTAAAAAATTAACAGAAGAAATCATTCAATTGTCCAGTTAAAAAACAATGAGGTAGTATTGTTACAAAGGCAAGCAATTGATTTGTAGGCTCTCAGGGCTCAGTGATTTCCTTATGTAAATTGTGGTACTTGCACTCAATTGTGATTGCATGGGTATGTGTTGGTGTGCGTGTGTGTGTGTGTGTGTGTGTGTGTGTGTGTGTGTGTGTGTGTGTGTGCCCGTGTGTGCACTTATGTGTGTGTGCCACATATGTGCCTGTGTTTTTAGAAAAAATATGTGTTGCATTTCTGTTCTTAGATAATATTTTAAATAATAACTTATTGGAAATTCATCTTTAAAATTCAGAACATGCTGCTTTGATAGATTTTGGGTTGACTGCCTCAAAAAAGCCATGGCAACTGACTCATATTTCCCCCTTCGAAATTTTTACTGGAGAAAAAGTAACGAGAAAGGAAAGAAATAAAGCTAATTATTTAGATATGAATGTTGGAATTTCAAATGGAGAATAATCTTTGTAATTTTGACTGCATATAAGCATTCTGAGCCTACTAAATTTGTCCACCAAATGGATTACACATACCATCTTAGAAAAGACACCAATCAATGACAATCAACTCTAAAACTGTTGCTGGATGTGATTCTGCCAGAGTTGTCGTCAACAGGGCCTGTGATGCAAGCCTGGGCTCCCAACTACTACTCAGAAGACTAACATCAGAGTATTGTGAGCTCAAGACTAGCCTGGTTAACTTAGGGAGACTCTGTCTCAAAAGAAAATATAAATGAAAAGCAGTTGATAGAGCTCAACAGGAAAGCACTTGCCTAGCCAGCCCTGGCATTAGGAAAACCCTGTGGTCCATCCATAGTAACTACCAGAAGAGAAGACTATTATGAAACTATGGAGTTTTCAATGAAGAAAATGATACTACCTTTCTTTTCCCCCACCCCACCCCACCCCACTGCACCATCATTTCTCTGCCTACACAAGAGCACCTCTGTTGCTATCTCTTCGAAAGAAGCAGGCAAAGGGATGGGAAGACAAAGCCACTTGGAAAGGCCTATTAAGGAGACTGGCCACGCCCACTGAAAGACTGGAGGCTTCTAAGCGTCATGGGGTGGAGGAAACTAAAGTTGCTACAAGAGTTTGTATATGGAATGACAGCCTGAACAAACATAAAGAGATTTTGCACTAGAGAAGATCAGTAATTTATCACTCAGAATACTGCAAAGCGGGTTAGATGAGGAAACTAGAGGTTAAACCAAGACGACCTTCGCGCTGGTAAGTTTGAGGGGCTAAACAGATGGACTGGCAAAAGCTTCACAGGAAAATCATGAGAAATCTATGCCCTGCACAGAATCTATGCAGGACAGTGGCTTTCTTTCAGCTTCTCCTTCCACTGAGTACCAGCACCCCTGGGTATTACTTAGGGTGTGTCTTCAACACACACAGTGAAAGATCTGGTCCTCTTTTTCTACCTCAACTTAGCAGCACTTCCCAAGGGCTCCCATGCAAGGTGCTACTCTTCCCAAAGCCTTTCCATGTGAAGCGTCCCCATTGCAGCCTGGCTGCTACCATTTGTCCTAAAGAGACAAACCTTGAGTCACACTAAGCCAAGGAACACTACAGTAGGTACCCAAGCCTTCTTCTGCAGGGCCAATATCTTCCCTTGCCCTGCCTAGGTAAACTGAGAAAAACCACATGGAAACTCTCGCCTGGCCATTACTGAGCACAGTGTGTAAATGTGGGTCAGCCGCTTGCATCGTTCGCCTTTGTCCCAGTTCAGGTTTGTACAGCTCCCTCCATCTGTAAGTTTGATTAAGAGCTTCGCATTTCACGAACTAGCAATAAGTGTTAAAGGGCCATGCAGACATGTTTCCACACTATGCGGGTGAACATCAGACAACCCAGAGTGGACAGTGAAGACACATCTGACTTCCTAGTTGAACTGGAATGAAGACAGGAAACACATGGGACATGACATGTCTCAAGGTGCACAGATATAGGTGTCCATGTTTATACCATTAAGCCTAGTAGTCATTGAGCCTTTGTTCCATATGTACAGCCTCTTCCAAACCCTGTGATGTAAAGCCAATTATTTTCAATGACCATACTACTGTGATGTCATTGTCTTTATTTTTATCACTATCACAGATAACACGCATGTGACAGGTGTGGCTTTGTTAGTATGGAAGCCAGAGCATGACAACACAAAAGAAAGGATTGCAAATGAAGCAAAGTGTTAATCCGCAGCAGCTGACTTACAGCTAGCACTTCAGCCTCCTCTCCCTCCACTTCTTATGCACAAGCACAGACCTTATTCATCCCTGCTGTGCTTTTTTTTTTTTAATCCACATTATTTATGGCAACTGGCAACTGTGGGTCTCTACCTCCCAAGTCATCCTTTAAGCCTCTGCTGAAAGATCGCTTTCCCTAGACTACACTCAGACATCAGTCAGTTGTGTGTTTATTAAATGAAAGGATGGATATATCATTATCTGATCCTGGTTACACGTCACATTCTTATTCCATCACCCGAACCCTGGCACCTAAGGGCAGTGTGATCTAATTACTGTCCTATATGATCTTTCACAAGGGTACCTAACTATAACACTTGTCTGACATATATAGCGACGAACAAAATGGCATAGAACAGTGAATCCAACACTGTCCCCAAAATAAATAAAAGGAAGTAGGACAGTGTAACCAACTTAGCTAGCCTGTGGCACAGCACCGCAGTAACTAACTAGTTAACTAACTAAACCCACTTGTGCACGCGTGCCCATCCTGGGCTGTTGCTTCACCCATGGTGATCTGCAGCACATAGTTTAACACTTATCCCCACTGCAATGAAGTTTCCTGATCTTAAAATCAAGGTGAAAGTGAACGGCATAATCATGTGTGATGCTGACACGAAGGCCTTCTGGAAAATGTTAAGGGCTCTCTGATCATCACTAGTCATCTTCAACTTGTTCTACTAGTTGGCTCTTCTGCTTTTTATGAAGGAGTGTCTTAAGAAAGACAATTTTCACCACCTGGTATTTGCTAAGCCTGAACACAGAATTCTTGGGACTTTCAGTTAAAAGTAGATAACAGTTTTTCCAAAAATCCTGGCAAAATCTATAAGGTGGACAAGTAACTGTGATAAGGAATGCAAAAGTGAAACACAATCCTTTTATTAAAAAGCAACCAAAAAATCTACTCTCAATCAAAAGTCACCAGGAGCCTCACCAACTCACTGGGCTCCATAAACTAGCAGTGTGTAAGCTGGGGGCTGAGAATTCCCTTCCCAGACCTACCGTAGGAACTTAGTCCCGACCACTTGCCATATATCTACAAAGGCCGCCTATGAAGTTCTTATTCAGCTCTGAAATGCATCGCCAAGGAAATATTGAAACTGGGCCTCAAGACAATACAAAAGACAAAGTACTATCGCCAGTAAACTTTAAGGTGAATGAAAAACTATTTATTTAATGAATAATGCATCTTTAAAAATCCCAACTCACCAAAAGGAAAACATACATTGTTTCAAATATAAAAAGTATAAAACAGACATTGCTGTTCACTACTGGGTAAGCCGAGGGCCCCGAAGGAGTTGAGTTTTTCACTAAGGAATGGTGACTTGAGGCAAGCCTTAACATCTCTCCAATAGCCTTTTCTTTTTCAGCTAAGGATATCACAAACAACTAAGAAATATTGTCATCTAGTTTGAGTTCCATATCAAAACATGTCACCAGCTGCTGTAGGGGACAACACAAAACCTCCAACTCTAGCCTTTGAGATGCCTTTCAGTTCACCTTGACAGATTTTTATCTCCGTCTTCGCAGACCCATAAAGAACTCCTCAAGATCATTTGAGATGGCTTTGTTGCTGGGTCTATTGTTTCAAGATTTGGGAACTCTTGTTACTTAAAAATGTGTTTGCACTGAAATAATCCATAATAGCCAGGTAGGATTTACAGCCCCAAAAGGCAAACGAACTCTTTTCATTTACCTATCGCCAGCACCACTGAAGTAATCAAGTAAAGACAATGAAGCAGTGAAAACAAGAGAGAAAGAAGCACTCATTTGAGATACCCACACAGGCAGATGTGCAAAGCATGGGGCCACACATGTGTCACGATAGAGACCTTATGGTTAAGAGCAAAGGAAGGAGAACTTCATAACTCATGGTGCTGTAGTGGCCTGGCAGGGCTAAAAATTTAATAAGTGCCATTTGAACTAATGGCAGTGCTCCGGATTGGAAAAACAAAGATGCATGAGACGAAGCCTTTCTAATGACTGCTTAATGAAACTTAAAAGAATATAGATCATCTTCCCTGGAATTAAATTACTCACTAAGTAAGAACAGTTAAAACACAGAAGCACAGCCCACAGCTGAGCCCTGCAGAAGGCTGTGCACAGGAGCTGGTGAATATAGCTGGCTCCTAGGGAAGCTGAGTCCATGAGTAAGGGACTCGGGTGATGCAGTAGCTAGAAGGGTTCTCTAAACACAGCCAGTGTGTGCCTCTCCAAGCAGGATTCTTCTTATAAATCATCTAGAATCCATGCCCTGGGAGAGGTAGAGGTTAAAAAGAACAAGATAAATTATTTGGACGCTAAAGGCAAAAATTTAAGTGTCATTTGCTCCATAAAATCTTTCCTGATCGTCCCAGTCAACCAACATGGATCTCATTCAAATTCCTAGGCATTTTCACTTCCATTCATTTGGAACATTTAACAGGCTGAGCTTTAATGCCAGTCAGTTATCACACACATTTGACTGTCTGATGCCTTTCACTACATCAATACTTCTTGACAAAATATTGTACACGTGCGTGCGCGCGCACACACACACACACACACACACACACACACACACACACACACACACACACACTTTTGCATCTAGCCACAAGATTTACTATAAGTCCTTCCTTCTCTTCACAATTCAGTGAAAGTTTCTAGCTGATGAGAACGTAGCATTTAGAGCCATGAGCCGGAGAAGGGAAGCCAAACCCTGTGATATGTGATGTAAGACAAATCATTTCATCTTTAAGGGTTCTTTCTAAAATAGACATAAAATGTGTTCTGGGCTTAAGAACCATAACTCCATCATGCGACCAAGATCAGTTCAGGGATACTGCACACCAATGAAGTAAACACTGCTTTAATACTCAGCACATACCATCCCAACTATAAAACCCACGACCTTCCTCCACTGCGTACTTTATAGTTTTATTTTGTTTTCTTTTCTTTTTACAAACTTTGCTCTCTCAGCTTTAAGAGTGAAAGCACAAGTAAGAATTTTCTTCAGGTTTGTATATGGAAGCCAAGGTCTAATCAGCATGAAATTATAAGGTATCATGTGTATTAGAAGTCAGACCCAACGAACCTCTCCTGCAAAATGTCAGCATTTCTTTGAAAGACTATGTCTCATATAGAAAGGCTCTTCCTTCTAACATAAAGGAAAACCAATGCTCCAAATGTAACTAATAATTCAAACACACACACACACACACACACACACACACACTACACACGGTAGCACATGTTGTCAGGGACTTGGTACCTGTGCTCTTCCAAGTTCAGATACTGAAGTACTAATATTCCATGGGAAAGGATGAGCGTGTGGGACACTGGGGGCTACTGGGTTGAAAAAGACATGGGGACAGGTCCTCAGGATAGACAAAAGGCACAGAAGACACAAGACACCTTGATTTCTCTCCTTCCTCCCTCTACTCTCCTTTTCCCTTTTCTCCTGTTCTTGCTTTGAATTTACTCCATCTCTTCCATTCATTTACCATCCTTTTAGTAACACAGAGTGGAGGCCATATGTACACACAGCATGGTGGGGTATCTACAAGAGGAGAGGCCTCAGAGGAAAAGTCACCTTGATGGTCAGCACCCTTACCCCAGGCATCAGAGGCTCCCAAAATGTGGGGACTAAAGTTTGCTTCTTCAGAGTCCCTTCTATAGAATTTGCTACATCCACCTGAGAAACTAAAACAGTCTGATTGGCTTAACTGATCCTTTCTGAGAAATATGTCATTAAGTAATTGTCACTGTGCCAATGCCACAGCATATGCTTAGACACAAAAAGATAGCTACAACCTCACCAAACAAAATGTTGCTATAGAACCACTGCTGTGTGTCCCATGTGTGAAATACCATGAGATAGCATATGACTGTAGGTAACATAAAGACCTGTGAGGTGTGTGTGTGTGTGTGTGTGTGTGTAAAACAAGCCTTACACTAGAATGGAAGTTATTCAGACAAGTAGTCAGAAAAGCCAAACTCTATATTGTTTCAATATTCCCTTTATTGGTCTTCATGTCAAAATGAACTATGGTTTTACTTTTTCTTCAGTAAAACATTTAGTCAATACTCTCAGGTATCACAGTCCTAGGAGAAGTGACATATGGACCTTCAAAACAGAATGTATGCAATAGGTGGCTCTCCCTAGGGAATTCTGGGATGGATTCATGATGGTCATGGAGAAAACGCAATTGTTCTGATGATCATGCAAGAGTCAAGCACAAAGACTATGAAGATAATGGAAAGGAGAGGAGACGTGAAAGTTGTAGATACCATCAATTAGATTTACTGACTTCATTGTAAGGTGGAAACAGAAACGTGAAATGAAGGCAGCAGAAGTGACGCTCCCAAGCCATTTACACAAAGAAGGAAAAGACCAACAGTGGTGGAGTCATTGGGTTGGTGGAAATGGAGCTGAGGTATCACTCAAGAATTTTCAGAGTTAGAGTGAGTGGAAAGAGCCCTGGTTGGAGGGGGGCGGGTGCCTACTGAGGTCATTCTATGACCTTCCAAGGACAAATCACCCATGATCACTCATCAAATAAGCAGGCCCTAGTGAGATGACTCTTAACCTGTGCTCACTTCAGGACACTACCACTTCTACTGTTATTATGCCTCCTTTCCCCATCGACAATATAGGAAATCAACATTAACCTGCAACTTAGACCTGGGAAGGAGCTCTAAAAATAAGATCAGAGGATTCCCTGCTATCTTCCTTTCTAGTGCTCTCCAGATAATCAAGGGCACCCACTGAACCACGTCCATACCTGCACCTGCACCAACCACAGATGGTACCTTTTGTTTTTCATTGGTGCAAATGAAGTGTCATGAGAAGGCAGTGACTGGGAAATCACCGCTCTGCAAGACAATTCCTGAACACACCTGCTCCATTCCTCATTCTGCCTCCTGTTCTCCTTACAGCACCTGTGTAGTCTCTAGCGTGGCAGAACGAGTTAAGAAATGAAGAAAGGATGGTACAGGCACCATGTCCTGGCTATTCACATACTCTCCAGAAGGACGGAAAATAAGAGACCAAGCCAGGATCAGAAGAGCCCAGCCAGAGAATGGACATTGTGCACGGTAGTCAAACAGCTTGAGGATGAAACAACTCACACTTCCAGTGGGAGGTATTCCATATGTGGGAATACAACAAACCAATGGGGTCCATCTTGGATATAGGAAAAACTACAGGCTAAGCCTCAGGGTATCAACCTAAATTAATATTCAAGGTCACATGGTGGAGTCAATCTCCATCAGGAAGACCGCACAATAGCCTGGGACACCAGCAACTGGTGAGCAAAATAGACCTACTATATACAGCACCTGAACACTTGGCTAGTGATGGCGGAGGGCGGTAATCTCTGCTTCAGCACTATGTGAAGCAGTCAAGGCTGAGGTCACTCAGAGAGCTGCTCTGACTCATCAGAAAGAGATCCTTTTGCGCTTCATGGAAACCATTTAGGAGGCTGGCTGCTCCAGTTAAGTGCCCCAAACATGACTGGAGACAGAGACCATGTGAAAAAAGAGTCACCATGGAAATTGTCCTATTTGGGTAAAACCAAAACCACCCTCACCCCCAAATGCATACAGGTCTTTGGATTGAAAAATAAATTCATTTAAGGATCATATAAACTGTCTTGTTAGAAGGGCTGTCAGGAAACACTGTAGGCAAGCAGATAGTAGAAGATGACAGGAAGTTCACATGTGCTTCCTTGGTAAGAGCTGGTTTTCTGTCAACTCAACACAAGCTAGAGTCTTCAAAGAGGGGAAGGAGCCTTAATTGAGAAAACATAAGATCTGGCTGTAAGGCATTTTCTTAATTAGTGATTGATGGGGGGTGGGTAGTCCATTGTAGGTGATTCTGTGAGACAGCAAGGAACAAGCCAGGGAAAGCAAGCCAGTAAGTAAGCACCACACCTCCATGGCCTCTACATCAGTTCTTGCATTCAGATTCCTGTCCTTCTTGAGTTTCTGTCCTGACCTTTTGTGTGTGTGTGATGAACAGCAATTGGAAGTGTAAGCTGAATAAACCCTTTCCTCCCCATAGTGTTTCGCTGCCACACTGAAAACCCTAACTGAAACAAGTCTTCTCAGTACAGTTTGGACAGGAAATGAGAGACCATAAGGTATCCCAGAGTGATGTGTCACGAGCCAATTACTGGGTACCGAACAGAGAGAAGTGCAAAGTCAGAAGAGGCCCCAGATGACTTTTTAATATTCTTAATATGGGGAGGATGAAAGGTAACCCCATAAATACAAAGGCAAAATGTGCATATAACTAAAAGGGACCCCTCTCCCAGAGGGGACATTGTGAGCTCAATGGCCATGGAGAGATCAAAAAGAGCACATTTCCAAAGTCCACACACAGCGGCTTTGCTCAGGTCTTCAGAACATGACTTGAGATGTCACAGGCCTCCAGCTGTATGCACAGATATATATACATATGCTTCCTCTGCTCCACTCAGAGATTGCTCTAATACCTCGCCTCACCTTTCTATGTAAACACAGAGAAACCAGAGGAACAAGGGCAGATGAATCAAAGGAATTCCTGCTGGCCCTGCAGTCTGGTGGCTGCTTACTAATATATTCCCAGGTTGCTCAGTAGGAAGCTTGGGTCAGCAGACTGGAAGGTGGCATGGTGAGCTTTCCCTCTGAGCTGCAATTACACAGACACTCGGCTTTAATAACCACAAACCTGGGACCTGCAGAGACACAGTAAACTCACTCTGCCCTTGTGCCACCTGCTGTGCCCTACTGGAAGCCTTGCTGAGCCAGTGCAGGGCATTTGGGAGGTAACAAATGCAGATCAGGCCTGTGCTGCCAGAGCACAGGACACAGGCATTCCTCCCATTAAATCTCATCCCTGTAGGACAGGTGAGAGGAGATGCTGCACCCGAAGGCATGTGGCATTCTTGAAATGCTTACAATGAAGGTCTGCAATGTTCCAGACAGCCACACACACAGAACTGCTGTACATCAGGACTCTATGGTGACGCAAGCATGTGACAGAGTGATCTGCTACCTAAAGAGGTTGTGGAAATGACACAGGTGTGCTATAAACACAAAACAAAACATGGAGGAAAGTAAAACTGAAGGGCAACCAGAGATTAACCAGGGCAAACAGAAAAAAAAAATAAAGCCCTAGCCAGTATAAGCTGGCCAAGGACACTTGTATGAAAAGGGAAGATATAAACTTGTCATCAGAGGACAGTGTTTGAGAACTGAAGGTGAGCGGGAACGGTGACGCTGGCTGACGATACAGCATAACTGTACCCTCTGCACTAATCCAGTTAGTCCTCCATATGTTCTTCAGCCGAAGATTAAGGCAAAGGTGGATCAACACTACTCAAAGGAAGGACGCATCTGTATCTGACATGTAGATGATTTTTCCTGTTGTTATTCTACACGAGACAGTTTAACAGCTACAAATGGTGTTCGCACTGCTCTATGCTTGAGTATCACGGTGAGCTGAAGTGGGTGTGTACAAATGGTGTACTATATCTGTGCAAGGGACGACAGTCTCCCACATTTCTGCGTCAAACCAATTCTCTGACGGGAGGGGTACTCCCGGATCTCTATTTCCTCCTGTAGGAACTCTCTCCAGCCCATTATCGAAGTTATAAGTTCTCCTTTTAGGTAAGTCCTTCAGGATTTGCTTAGAACTCACACATGTCTGTCTCCACTTCTGTTACTAGTGTGACAACACGCTGACATGTGCAAAGAAAGCACAGGATACCAGGCTGCATCCTCTGCATCCGAGGCAAGCACTTCTTTAAAGGAGCGGTAGTCGGTGTGCTCACTTTATCTGCTAAAGGGCTCCACGAAGGCATATTTTAATTCATTTCTAGAATCTCAATTTTACTTCAGATAGAAAATGGCAAGCTGTTGTGTGTGCTCAAGAATGCACAATGTCATAATTTTTCGGCACAGTGAGATACAGAGTATAATCAGGCCAAAGCATCTTCCTGAAACATCTCAGATTTCCTTCTTGAATTAGGAGGTAGAAGAGCACAAGAAGGCGCTTAGATCAGACCTGGGATGGTCCTGCTGAAAGCAAATTGTAAAACAGTTTGCATTTGGCATCCCCAAATATTGCCTCAGATTCCTGCTCTACAAGGATTAAAAATGTAATTCTTAACTTCTAAACCACAATTGAACTAATGGAACAGATCCAACTGCCCAGCAGTTCCTCTCCAGCTTTAGGAACTGCCGACTCCACGAATTTCAGCTGAATCAATAGTTTGGATTACAGAAGAAAATTCTCAATGACCTTTATTTATTCTATCGCTCTCTCTAAAACGCTTGTGATTTCTACCAAATAGAATTCTACTGTGAAAATTAAATATAGATTGTAAAGCCAACGTCATTAATCTTATTTGTTGCTGCTGTTGTTACATACGGATTGGGCTGCCATTGCTGTATATAATTCATGTTTATTTTTGGTGCACCTGTTTTCTGCTTTGTTAGTTAAATGCATCAGCCACTTCTGATTTCCACGTGTGAATTTTGTCATGAGGTTTCTTTTCCCCCATTGCTCTGTCCCAGCACTACAAGCATGACAGTTAGACTATATACAACATTAGAGAGGAATATTTTGTTGTGTCACTAATTATCTTAGCACTTTTAACAGTGTTGGTAACAAATACTTCTTACTTCAAATACTTTGTTATTTCTGTGTACAAAGACTTATACAGAGGAAAAAAAAATAACCAAAGCATTTCCACTGACTTCTCCAAAGAGAAGAGATTATATGAACCTAGATAAAAACAGATGTTTTTTCAATTCCAGATTATAGTTTAAAAATGTCCCCTACAAAACAATCTCACTAATTTCAACATTTTCTCACCAGCTTTAGTAAGCTAATCTGAAAGCTAGTGTTCCTGGGAGTCACTTTTTCACTATGCCTGACTAGAGGTAACTAACAGCTATAAGAGACTGGAGACTATAATGTGCAGAAGACCGTGTGTGCTATCTCCAGAACAATAAAAGAAACAATAACTACACAAGTAAATAAAAATAGAAAAAGCTGGAAAGGAAACATTTAGCTCCTTATAATATGTTTTTATTCTTCTTGGGAGGGTCAGGTATGAAAAAAAAACATCTCCCAGTTAAATATATTTATTTTTCTTTTAAGTGTATGGTTCTTCTGACTGCATGTATGTCTATACACCAAGTGCATGCTTTTGACTGTAGAGGCCCAAAGAGGGCATGGCATCCCTCGGAACTGGAGTTAAGAGATGGTTGTGAGCTGCTATATGGTGCTGGGAATAGAATTCTGATTCTCTAGAATAGCATCCAGTGCTACTAACAGCTAGGCCATCTTTCCAGCCCCTTGATATGTCAGTTAAAGCCGAGCATTATACATTAAAACCAAGTATTTGTGTGGGCGACTTATACAAGTGAAAGAACACTTACTTGTCAACCATAAGGCCTTAGATTTGATCCCCATCACTTGAAATTTGGGGAGACTCAAAACTCCCAACCAAAACTTAGATTTTCATTTTCAATCTATTATACAATCTCTGTAATGCTTTTCTTAAAAGTTGATTGTTAAATAATATCACAAGTGGGGCTGGAGGGAAAGCTGAAAGGTCAAGATCACTTGACCTGAGTCTGACTTTCAGCACCTGCATGATGACTTACGACTATCTCTAAGTTCAGTTATGAGAGCTCCAATATCCTCTTCTGACCTTCTTCAGCTCTGGACATATATATATGGTATGAATAACATATACACAGGAAAATATTAATACACAGAAAATAAAAATACATCTAAAACTTTTAAAAACTGCTATCAATTCAACTTCCTTCCGATAGGGTCTGAAACAATGGAGACCTGGTTGTACATCTGCAGATCTTTAAGAAAGCAGAGGAAGGTTAAGCTTAGACAAAACAAGAATTTAGTGTGTCATTTCCAGGCAGAAACAAATAAACATTTGGAGCCAGAGTGATAGTTAACATGAGAGATGAATGTGGTTACTAACAAGATGCTAAGCCCCGGAAGCCTCCACTGATTGGATTGAGTTCTATGAGCCCAACCTGATCAAAATGCACAAAATTCTTCATAAACAAAGTCTGAGCAGTCTCCATTATGGACACCACATCTGTCTGATCCCTCAAAAGATATTTCTTATATTAATTTTTTATCCCTGTGGCAAATACATTTTAAAAAACACTCTATTTTCTTTCTTTCACCTTTATTGAACCAGTACAATTTTAGGAGCTCAACTTCACATCATCATCTTTGGACGTCAGGCTGGGAGCTCCAGACGAACTCTGTTAGAAAGCACCCACTTTCTGTCATCATTGAAGAGAATTACTTCTGGCACTAAACGACTAAGGAACCATTTATGGTAAAAAGCAAAGCCAAAATCCAGTGGTAATTTCTCCAACTGAAATGCAGTATCATCAATACACACTTTTAGGGTGCACATAAAACTCCTTTTATATCACCCCCCGAACTCAGCTGACACTTTGCTAAGCTCATGTTATTTTTTTTCAACAAATATATCCGTTTATTTCAAACAAAGCTCTTTAAATTCATACATTCCCTTACCCGCTTCTATCTCCCCATGAAACAAAATGATTCCCAACCCATTTGAGAAAATAATAATCATATAAAAATGTGAAGGTAAGTTTCTAAACCTGAGTTTTGAGGTAATTCTAAGGCTTGAACTTTCAAATTCAGTACAACCACACACACCTGACTCTGACTCTTGTCTCAGTTCCCTGTGCCTTTGCAGCGAAATCAATCCTAAGTGCATTGCTCATATCAAGACGACAATATCATCCGCCCTAACAAGGGGCTCCATGGCTGCGTAAACTGCCTACTTTATTGCACCAGAGACAGTAATTAAACCTTCACCAGTTCATGTGCATTTCCCAGTGCACAAGCGCACAGCCTATTATGTGATGCTTATTAGCTATTCTCTGTGTTAAGTGAATAGGCCTGACAGGAGAACAGAAGGATAAATAAGTCTTGCCTTATTGCTACATGTATTTTTTAAAGGCATCTCTACCGTGTGCGGCATGGGTAACATCTCCCAGTGTGTCGAAACCATTCAGTAAGCACCGCGTGGTGCAGGGTGTCAAGCAGCGGTGGGGCACCAATAACTCACAATCTGTTTCACTTCACACTTATTTGTTTAAAAAGCTAAACTGTATTGAGATGCAGCACTGCCACTTGATGCCTTCCATCAGGATGGGTGGATTTATTCTATTTTACCTGTGGACACTGAAGAAAGAAGGCAGGGTATTATATTTTACTTAGTCAGTGTGTAAGAATGGAGTGGAATGGAGTGATTCTATTTATATGAACTGTGAATCAAACAAGCCCCATCCTAGGACAAACTAGGCACTCACTAGGCTGGCCAGTGAGGTCACCACTCAAACAACTGTGAACAGTCACATCATTTGACTCATTAAGAAACTGAGGTCTTGTTCTTTTTTATTATGGTTTTTCCTTTGAGATAGGGTCTCAATACATAGTACAGAATGCACATAACAGCTAGAACTCACTATGATGCTCAACCAGGCTTTCCTGAAACACGCCATCCTCCTGCGTCAGACTCCTAAGCTGCGGGATCACAAGCATGCACAACTATGTTTCACTCATGTTTCTACTCTTAAGCTTCTATTTCAGCTATGAAGGAAAGGTTCATGGTACGTAAACCAGCCAACTGTATTGTAACCCCAGAAAATGCAGGTTCTTAATTTAGGGTCAAAGTGGCAAAAACTCAAATCAGCAAGTCTTGCCAGGTCATTAGCAAATGATGAGGATGGCAGATAAGACCATAAAAGTGCTAGCCCCAGTTCAAGGCTAAGAAAAAGATCCAAAGAGAAGATAACATTAGATTGCCATTAGGTCATCACAACACACCCAGTTTAACGACTCTTCTTTATTCGGTTTCATTTTTTGCCCCAGAATGGCCACTCTTGGATTCTCACTAAGAACAACTGTGGAATTGCCTTCAGCCCTAAATACCACTATACAAAGGGAATAACGCATATAAAACAACAACAACAAAACACCTGTAGGAGGATTATGCAACAAGACACCTGAAATCAACAGGGCTGAGGTGGAACAGAATAAAGACCTGGACCAATAGTTTTTCCATGGAAACTTCTGAAGTGATGACAGCTGAGAATGCATAACCAACCATAGCGCAGATGAAATTTCTCTTACCAAGACTCAGTCACAGACCCTCATCAACGTCACTGCCTCCCACAGCAGGTGTTGACTAGACAAAGACTTGACTTTCAGCCATAAGCCTTGATGAGTTTCACATGTCTTCCACAGCCCTTTCACTCCTCTGATTTATTTGAAAAGCATCATGTCAGCACAACATATGTCAAAATACATATTAGCATGAAGGGCGAAGAAAGGTAATACTTAATAAGTCTCTGTAACACTTTTCTGATATTGGTTACTAGAACCAGGTGCTGCTGCAATGGTGATGAAGATGGGCAGCCCATCGTAAAACAGCAGGAGCAGAAATAAGACCCTGTTTTCATTGCAATGTTCTCCAGTCTACACTTAAAAAATACTTTGAACTGAACTTTGCCTGAAATGTTTGAACAAGTACATTGTAAGTTAATTCTATAAAACCCAGACCTGGGTTTCTTGGGACTGGACCAGAGGCTGTTTTACCACGTAGTGACTTTGTTTATTTCATCTCTTCTGAGAAGACAGTGGCCACCATTGTACTGCAACCACGATCCCTGTACTGTGACTAACTGTTGGAACTTGCTCACAGGAGCAGCAGGCTGGGTCTGGGGCCATATGCAATTGCCATGTGCATTTCATTTCCATCGCTAAAAGTTACTTTCATTATTTGATTCCATTTTTTTCTAGCTAACAGGAAATAAAAAAGCTGACAGACTGTTAAAAATATATACTCTACTCTAAACAGCACAAATAAATATAAGTGAACCATAAAAATCTTGAGAGAATTACCATTTTTTTTCAACGACAGTTTTAATTCTAAGCACTCAATATTCCCATTAAATCTCCCAGACACAATTATGGTGACAAGGCTTTATACATTTCAAAAGAATATGACAGAAGAGTTAGTTAAATGTTATATTAAAGATTCATTGTAAATTAAATATTAAAAAGTATTCAACAGATCCAAATGTGGTTCAAATCCATCTGTCACTACGAACTCTATTTTTTTCTTTCTTTTGCATTGCCATATGCTGGGGGTACAGCACACATGCTTTTTTCTGATCTCCTCTTTGGAATCCTTGCCTGGAAATGAGTAGCCACAGTTAGCTCATGGCACTCACCCTGTTCTACATTAGTATCGCAGTCACGGTTCACTGGATTCAAGGTACAATGGCCCCAGATGTAAGTTAATGAGACAAAGTCACTTCCCCCAGAGCTAATGCTAGGATTCCTGGAGATGACATGTAGAAAGTTCCTGGACAATCTACCTTGAAGTGGCAAGAAATATAAAGGGAAGAAGAAAGGGAAAGTCCTTTCTAATACTCCCCTAGATTTGGGGCCTGGAGGGGAGCAGAAACACAGAAGTTAAAATGAAACAGAGAAAACTGTAACCTGACACATGTATGATTGGCTAAATTCTCCTTATCCCCCTGACATTCTGACTGATGATACACAAGGTACTACGGTCAGACTATGTCTTCTCCAGAATTCATATTAACATGTAATCCTTGAGGTCACCTTCCCATGATGCTCGGGAGATAACTGGTATTAAAGAGCTATTGAGAGTGAGGCCTTCAGGATTGTCTCCGCATCTCTGTAAGAGAAGTCAGGAAGCTCGGGGTGAGCACACCTCTTCTGCCTCATCAGGTGAAGCATCTGCCATGCACTGATGTGGCAGGAAGCCCTCATCAGACCCTGCAGAGACAAGAGCTTGTGAGCTCCAAAATTATAAGCTAAGTGAGCCAGTGTTCTGCATAAAGCACCTGGCCTTCACTTCCAGTTACAGCAACAGGAAATGGACTGAGACACAAGGAAAGTATGAGAGAAACTCTAATGAACTCTTCACCAAACAATACATAGGTCTTCTTTCTATAGTCTGCTCTGAGGAGAAATAAAGAAGAAAATGTAAAGACAAAAGCTACCAACATTCCAATTCATCTTTAGTGTTACCCCAGAAAAATTTGTACACAGGGAAAAACGAACCAGGAGTATAAAGTAACCTCCAAAGGGCACATCTGTGGGTAGACACAGCCAGCCACATAAGCTACACTTCAGGACTGCCGTGTACGGGGACCATAGAGACAAGAAATGGACTAAGGCCTTCACAGAACCAGTAAGAAGCCTTCACACAAGGACCATCAAGCATGCCATCTCAGATGGTGCATTAGGAGATCCTGAGTTCAACACATAAATAATAGTGTATGGGACAAAAAACTGTTCAATTAAGATTGTAGTACATATTTTACATTATATAATTATTTAGAATATCAATACAATCTTACACATATGTTAAATATATTAATATATGTGACATCCATATAAAATTACCTCATATTGAATTTCATGTGTGCAGTATGATTCAGTGGTTTTTTTTTTTTAATAACATGCCTTTCTCTTCAGCAGGGAGCATGGGTTGAAGTTCTCAGTAAGAACTAACTTTATTGGTAAGTTCAACCACAGGAAGTTTAAAACAAACTGGATAAATAATAGAATAGATATTGCAGATGTTGGCACCTAGAAGAACCTGACAAGATGCTCCAATACAAATGTCCTTTGCTCTTTCTTCAATATCTCTAATTCAGGAAAATAATAAATTCAACACAGTGACGTTTTAAATCTAAACTGCACAGCTATAGTTTTGTCACCTTTTTTTTGTCTCACTAGATATTTGGATTGTCACTTAACGGACATAATATCCCCTGTTTATTCCATGAACTGATAAATAAATTGTGGTACCTACACACAATGAAATTTTACTGAGACATAAAGAACAATGAAAGTATGACATTCACAGGGAAATAGATGCAATGGAGGATAACTATGCTAAGCAAAGTGGACCAGAGTAAAAACGACAAATGCTACATCTTCTCTCATACACAGAATAAAATCTCTCTCTCAGTCTCTCTCTGTCTCTGTCTGTCATTCCTTCCTTCCCTCCCTCCCTCCCTCCCTCTCTCTCTCTCTCTCTCTCTCTCTCTCTCTCTCTCTCTCTCTCTCTCTCTCTCTCTCTCTCTCTCTCTCTCTCTCTCTCTCCCTCTCTGTTTTGATAGTAGAAAGGGAACCATGAGAGGCAGAAGAGATAGATATGAAGAGAGGGTGAAGTGGGAGGAAGAGTCACTCATAGAATATGTGGAACACAGAAGCAAGAGGAGGAACTATTTTGAAGGAAGAAGGAGACCAGTAGGAAATGCTCAGAGGCCAGGGCTGGACAGAAGATGCAACAAGTACCAAGGTGCTTGCTTCCCTTTAAGCCTCCCTATGACTGAAGTGACAGAAGGAGAGATCCATCCTACTCTTGCAAGTGTTCAAGACGTGCTCTGTGACATGCACATATGCACACACATGCACATATAAGGAAATGAAGGTGTGTACATAAAAGCAATATTTAAAAAGAAAGGGGCAGGGAAGATGGGAGGGCAAAAAAGGAAAAGAGACAGGTCAGAAGTATGGGGGTGGGTTTGAAAATAGCACAAAGGGGCCGGGCGGTGGTGGTGCACGCCTTTAATCTCAGCACTTGGGAGGCAGAGGCAGGCAGATCACTGTGAGTTTGAGGCCAGCCTGGTCTACAAAGTGAGTCTAGGACAGCCAAGGCTACACAGAAAAACCTGTCTTGAAACAAACAAACAAAGTGAAAATGGCATGATGAAACCTGCACTGTCTAGCTTTCACTGTCAACTTAATACAACCCACACGCACCTGGGAACAGGAAACTTCAACTGAAGAACTTCCCATATGCCACAGAAAGGAGAAGAGCGTTCAGAATGATGGATGGTTGATACAAGGAGGCCCAGCCCACTCTCGCTGTGGGTGGAGCTCTCTCTGGGTCTGTACTGTATAAAAAAAGCAGCTGACCATGAGCCTGTGAGCAAGCGGGTAAGCAGCATTCATTCCTCCATGGCTTTGGCTTCGGGTCCTTCCCTGACTTCCACTGGTGATTTACTGTTATCTGGAACTGAAAGCCTGAAACAAAGCCTTTTCTCCCCTTAAAATGCAACAGAAAGCCAACCAGAACAAAATCTATCTCCTTGTATGCTAACATTTTAAAAAGGTATTTTAAAATATTTTACAGTCTCCAGATAAAATCAAAGGTAGGATAATACCTGTGTTGCAGACAGAATTTATGAGGAATTGGCTTGCTCATAAATTGTAAAAAGAAGGGAGGAAGGACACTTGGAGACACAAGAGAAACAAACTGGGCAGAGAGAGGCAGGCACAAAGGGCACTGCCATGACTTATGTACTAGCAACCCTTTGTTCTGTCCCACTCCACATGACAGAATGATTAATGGGTCTGGCTCATAGGGTAGAACAAGCTAAGGCTAAGCCAAGCCTGTAGAGGCAAACTTCAAGCCTCCCACAGCCCAAAGTACTGTCATCATATATTCGCTCTTCCTGCCAGTTTTGTTTTATGAATATCTCTGATTAATGAAAGATTTTATTTCATCTCTGACACCACTCTTTTTTATATTTCCTGTTTGCAGCTGTTACACAAACAAAAAATAAATAAACGTTTTAGATTTTTACGGAGTTGTGATATGCCTGTCCAATGGTTCAATTATGTTTCCAATAATTATAAATAATCCCTCTTGGAGGAAACTGGGTGCATTTTCACATCTGCACACGGATTCGCCAGCAAGACTGCCCAGGGAGGACTCGGCTTCCTGGACGGGTCACAGGGCCCATCTGAAATCTCCTTGCTTTCCTTACTCTCATTGTTTCTATTGAGGGGAAATGAGAAACTAAAAGGAAGGGCATAGAAGCATTCCAGGAGTAAAGGATGAGAACTGTGCAGCTGCTTTCTGTAGGCAAAGAGAGTAACAGCACATACTCTAGAAGATGGAGCTTTGGTGATCGCCTTAGAAGCATGCCCCACCAACTCTGACATGTCGGGTCCCATCAAGGCATCTTGAGCAGACTGCTGCACTGTCTGAAGTCCAGACATCTGCTGCCTCTTCTCACTTTGCCAAATTATAACCACTCCAGGCATGTTAAACAGTTAGTCAGTTGAAATTATTTTATTAATCTTATCCTACTTGGAGTTACACAAAAGGAGACTGCACTACACTAGTAATGTCTATTATGACATGAGCTAAGAAAATAATTTCCACTAATGTTAGGTAATTAGGCTTTTCATCAAGCTGTCTGTCATATGACGAAAAATGTACAATGTATCTTAAAAGGTGATGGTAATGATGTCTCATACAATTTTTCCTCTCATCCTTTTTCAATATATTTCCAATTATACTCATAGCCTTGAAATGACTATGGGAAAACGGACTCAGGGAATCCACACTGTCTAGTACCCAAAATCATTAAGCTGTTGGTGAACTGACATACTTCACAAATGCACTGTGGGTGCTTAATACTGGGCTAGTTATGTGTGATGAAAATCAGAGAGACACACTCTTTGCATCCTAAAGCCATCACAGAACTGGTACAAGGGGAGATATGGTGGTACATAAAGTACAGCTTTCTAGATGCAATGCACTGACAAACGCAAAACAAAATTCTCCCCATTCTTATGACTAAGAGGAAAACTTCCTAGTAAAGCACATCTTGGTGGTGACCAGAATATTGAGCATATTTAACAAAGAAGGGTGTGTGTGTGTGTGTGTTTGTGTGTGTGTGTGTGTGTGTGTGTGTGTGTGTGTGTGTGTGTGTGTGTAGGGGATTTATGAAACAATGTATCCAGGTAAAATGTGATTGCAAAATAATGTAGCAACAGAGATGGAATGCAAGAGACATGGAGGAAATTCAGAACACCTCTTTTGGACAATGCTAAAGGAAAATACGAGCAAAGAATGTGCACTTATGTGCCCTCCAGTATCCTTGCATGTCTGGTTTAGCAAATAGCAATGTGTAATTAGTTAATTTAAATAGAGCTTAATTCCAATATGCCTTAGTTTGGGCAAGCTCTGTTCTTGCTTTCTTTCACATTCCATTCAAATTCCTAATGCTTTAAAGACACTGTGTAAGGCAGGAATTGGGTGTGGCATTTAGATTATTGCTTTGTATAGCTAGATAGTTCCTGTTATTACTTGATGCTCTGTTTCTTTACTGCAAATCAGAGGTTCATTCATGGAGTAATTATCGTAGAAAGAGGGTCCCTGTAGTGTCACCTGTTCACCCAACTCTGTTTTCCTCAGAAATGTACACTCAGCTTTGACTACACCTAACCTGAGCTGTGTTATGGAAGTGACAACTACAAACTCTACCCATCAGGATTCTACACCATTTCGTGATATTCCTGTCCACTATTCCCAGTGACAGGAACTGGAGAAATGGTCCTTGCCATCCTTGGCCATGGGGTTCCAATCCCACTGGCTTGCCGCACTTGTAACTTGTAAGCATGCTATCCCCACATATGCACTTTCTGCAGTGATGGGGGTTAGGCTACAAACTCTCCATGGAGAAAATTCCAGACACACACACAAAAAAAAAAAATGGTAGGGAGAGTATGAGAGGCACATGGTAGTCTCTAGCTGAAGACTTTCTCCAAAGCTGACAATGGGCCATGCACTTCTCCATATTTCCATAAACCAGTTTGCTGGAAGTTTTTCCATGTGAGGACTTCTCTTATTTCATCTTTTACAGAAAGCAACATAAGACCTTATTCTTTTTGGATGAACAATAACCAACTGAACCCTTCCCATGCAGACCCTCAAAAAATGTGCCTGTATTACTGTTACCACCAATGCTGCAATGCAACAACCATTTGTGCCCATTCGTTTCCTACTGGCAGAGAGAGAAGAGAGAGTTAAAAGGGCAGAGCTCAGTAATACACCATGTGCTTAACATGTATGAGGATTTGAGTTCTACACAGAGAATTAGGGACCTCACTTATCAGCTCACGTAAATAAAATGAAACGTAGGAAGCCTGTACAAAGCAATAATAAGACTGCATTATACCATCGAAGAAAATGAAAACTGAGCAAAAAGAATGAAGAAGTGGTGTTGCAGAATAAATTACCCAGGGAGGAACATTTCCCTTTATAAACCTTCTTCATACATTACTGAGTTTAGAGCTATAGAATTGTTTGGTGTATTGTGTCATATATAATTAAAATAAGGGTAAGAGGATGGACTGAAAAATGAAACCATTGTATCATAAATCAACCTTCTGATGACATCAAAGGCAGAGGCAACCTAGGAGACTGAAAGAGTTTGGAAATTACATGTCCTCCCAATGCTCTTGTCAAAGGCTTGGCTACCAGCTGGGATCCTATTGAGCGGTACCAGGACTTTGGGAGGTAGAATTTAGTGCATGCTAGAGGAAGGATGCTCTCAAAAGTGTTAACAGGGTACCAGTTCCCTTCCATATCAACCCTGGTCACTACCAGGCTCATGAGGTCTCTTCCACACATGCTCCTGCTGGGCAGATGTGCTGCCACAGGCCATAAGGCCACCAGGCAAAAGCAATCATGGACGGAAATCTCTTAAACAGAAACAAACTAACCCTTACCTCTTTAGGCTGCAAAGCTCAGGTGTTTTAATCACAGTGACAAAACCTGACTAAAATAACCCTAATAATACACTGACTGTATATGATTGAAAGCTAAAGGCAAAAAGAAAAAAAAAAGTACCTTCAAACAATAGATTTGCCTCCATAAATTTCAACAATGCCTTTTTAGTTCCTTAATTGACAGAGAAAGTATACATATAATAGAAGCCAATTTCCCCATGGAAACACAAAACAGAAATGAGAGAGAGTCCCATGAGATACAACATAAAAGAGGTTTTGCTGTGAACTCAGGGATCCCATGGGTTTATACTGATAGAAAGCAGAACAAGACACTGTGCACTTGGGTTTCTCGAAGTGTGTACAAATATTTTCTAGTTTTTCTTTAACTAGAAAGTTCTGAAACAAGAATAAAACAGTAATAACAACACGTTTAATGTCTTTGCTCCTGGATTCTACATACTCTTTATTCTACAATAAAAATGAAGCCTCCATGGTTTGAAAAAAAAAAAAAAGCCCTATTTCAAGGCCAGGGAAAACAAAGCAGAACATAAGTCTGGCATATATGATTGTGACATAAATTGTGGGAAAACATCATAAAATGATGAAAACATTCAAAGGGACATAGCAGTTAAGTATAGGGGTCTCACAGGAGCCAAAGATGAGACACTGCTGAGAAGTGAGAGATATACTGACAACAGAATTTTTAACTTGTAATATGAAATCAGAATCTATGAGTTCAGATTCATTTCAATAAATAGGGAATGGAAAAAGGCGTTTACTGATAATATACCCCCAGAGATAACTGTGGAACAAGATAGAAACTAAGGCTTGATCACTTGGCAGCAGTCACAGTACTGAAATTCAAGAAAGAATCACCAAAGTATGCTAACATAACCTGGGATCGTGTGAAGGAATCCTTCATGTCTCCTCTAGACAGCCTCAGCATAGGATAGCTACAAAGGGAGGGTAACACTCTTCTAAATGACCCATGGAGGAATAAGTTTGTAGTACAGAAGCAAGCCAGATGACATACACAAATGGGCACATTATTAATAATGTGCTTCCTAATGTGATACGCAAAGCAAGCTGTGACACTGTCCCTGCTCTGTGCCTACTGAAAATGCAGTTTAAATCCACCCATGAGGAAACATCCAAACTGACAGACAGCCTACAAAATAGCAGGATAACAGAATTTTGAACTTTTGAGGAAGTGTTCCAAATTAGATACTAAGAACATACAAATACTATTTAGCAGGTGGTCTAGGATGGGGCTACAGGATAGAGAAATACTAAGTACAAACACCGCCAACTTAAGAATAAAGCTTGTGGGTGTCTTTGTTTGGCAAACTAAGACATGCTTATCACCCCCTTTGACCCAGCCATTAGCTTTCATTTAAGCATCTTCAGCAGCACTTCTTACATTATGAGGACAGCAACAAGTAGTAATTATAAAGATCTTACATGCAACAGAGCCAAAAAACATCTTTTCTGGCCTGCTACAAAAAGAGAGTAGTCATCACTCGATCCAAAAATACTTACTACGTCACCGTGAGTGTGAAGATTTTGTAAGCAGCTGTGGCCTTAAGAATGCTAGTTTAGAGCTGGAGAGATGACTCAGAGCTGTGTATCTCCTGCTCTTCCAAAGGACCAAGTTCAATTCCCATAACCCACATGGGATGTCTCACTATCACCTTTAAACCCAGCTTCTGGTGGATCCAACACCCATGGCTTCCATAGGCACTTGTACTCCTGCAAACATACCCCAACATACACATAAATGCTGACCTAATAATAAATCTTTTTAAATGGTTAGATTAGAAAATTTCCAAAGATTTACAGAAATTCCTTTTTTAACAGTTGTAACATTGGTCTGAAGGTAACTCAAAAGAAAAAGAAATTAATAACCACATATGCGTTGGAGCCTAGATATTTACTTCCATTGTCAGAGGGGCTTGTTGGCTGGCTGCATTGGATCCTGGCTTTTCACTACCCTGATGAGAGCTGCTGTCCCTCACCAATGACTCAATACGGAAATGCAAAAGGCAAGCGCTGAGCTAGTAAGTGCTTCACAGAGATGATACTCCCTGTCTGCCACCCACTTCCACTTCATGTGAGGCTCTAGGCTGAGTGCCTTACACATACTTTATGATAAGAAACTACAGTTGCAAAGAGGGGAGTCTATTTGCTTAAGGGGTTCTCACTCCACGAGAACACTTCACTAGCTAGTGAAGTGAACAAGCAACTGGTACAGGTGGCGGCATGTGACAGCTGGCTCCACTGTGAACTGTAACCTGTGAGAGGGTTCTGTGTGGCAAAATCTCTCCTTCTCTAACATGAGAACTAAGTTAATGGTGGCTTTGTCTCTACTATGAATATTGTTCAGAGAAAACTGGGACTTAGTGTCCGGTGGTGCAGACTAAAACCATTGCCCATCAAATCAAAGGTATCACAAAGTCAACAAAATCAGATTTCATTTACTACTGAAAGAGGGCTGTTATTTTAGTGGGAGGACAAAATAGAGATGTCAAAATACAAACCGCGTAGAACTGCTCAGCACATGGTCAGTACGCAGACTTGGTAGCATTTTATTTTTTTTTTATAAATTATTTAACTCACTAATTGGAGATATCCTACATAGAATGATACTCCTTCAAGGTCCATCTTAACAAAGAAAATGGTAACTGAAGCAGATGGCCAATTAGAACTGCTGCTAACACTCATGCTGCTGTTCAAAAGTGGGAAACCTCAGCTCTAAAGATTGACATAAAAACTACACGAATGATTCTGTGACTACATCCTGCAAGGGCTGTGCTTGCCAAGAGCCAGTCACCTGTACACACACACCTCTGCAGGTCTGTTAATGCTCTGTTGTGGCACCAATAATAAGCATCTCCCTGGAAGAAGGAGATTCACTAATAAACCACCTAAATATTCAGAAGATACTGAGCTTAGTGGCCCATCTTACTAAGCTTTTGTCCTTGGTACTTGCTGTTCTGTAGGGGACACCTCAGAGACACACCCTATTTATTCAAATGTGTGGTGTCCATATCAGAATCAAAGACAGCCTAAGATTGCATAGCTATACTTACATTTCCTCCAGGCTACCTCCCTATTTCTAAAGATGTGGAGAGAGGTAAGAATATTAACACAAAAGACAGGAAGAAGAATGATACTTATGTGAACATAATTGGTAATTACTACAGCTACTGTGGACATAGAGTCTTCTCAAAAACCTAGAGCTAAGCCTGGCACAGTGGCATACACCTATAATCCCAGCACTCAGGGAGGCAGAGGTGGGTGGATCTCTGTGATTTCTAGGTCAGTCTGATCTACATGAAGCAGGATATGGTCAGCTTGGGCCTGTAATTCTAATACACGGAAGCATTACAGAGGATTGCTGTGCGGTCCAGGCCAGCAAAGTAAAGCAAGGAAAAAGAAAAAAGAAATACTCTTTGATGTAGTGATACCAATCTGGAGTACATATCTCCTGTACTCTACGTCAAAACACGCAAAAGCACATCTACATTTACTGCAGTACTTTTCACAATAGCCCAGATACCCATCAGTACGAAACAGATATGATACATACACATACCGAAGTTTTATTTAGCTGTAAAGTAGAACAGAGCTGTATCATTTGGAGAAAAATGGATGGAACTAGAGATCATGTTTAACTTAGAAAGCCAAACTTAGAAAGGCCAATAGCATGTTTTTGTGCAAACCCAACATCTACATTTTAAATAAAGACCTAAAAGCAAAAGTGGACAAATTGAGGGGTGGAGCAAATGGATGGAAGAAGGGATGAAGATAAGAGAAGGCGAACAGCATAGGTAGAATGAGACTTTGCTGCATGGATAGATGAAAATGTCATGAAGAAACCCATCACTTCGTAAAGATAATGGACACTGATAACTTCTTCACAAAAGACAGGAAAGAGGATATATTGAAGCAGAGCCTGATTAAAACCCAGATCCTCTACATCTTGGCTAAAAATGTCATTTATTGAGCCATGAGACATTAAATCTTACTTAGTATCTGCAATCACCCATCAACTCCTGCCTCTCCCACAAACCATTATCACAATCCCCTAAGACATGCTACTTACAGATAGCTTGGCATCAACTAATTGTATTTTCCTTCTTAAACAAATGAGCATAAATATGTTTCGCATGTTTGAGGGTACATATGTGTGTGTGTGTATACACACATACACAAATGTTTTAAAATCGAATGAATAAAAATAGAACTCTGTAAAGTAAAAGCACTTCTGTCATGGCATTTCAGTCACGCACGGCTCTGCCCATCCTGGGGACCAAGCAGCAAGCACAGTGGGAGTTTTGAACTGGATACTCTAGAAGTTGAGGTTGTAGCTTCAATTTTTTAAGGGATATATTTCCAGTTTCATGTCAGCTCTTGACTACATATTCAAATGAATACAGGGAGAGTTTGTGTCTCCCACCATGTCCACACAGTCCTCCATGCTCATAAAATTTGTACTGGCTGAGCAGAAATTAACCAATGAAATTCAGACATGCACACACTTGACTTGTCACCCAGTGACAGTGGAGATTCAGGCACATGGAACAGAGAAGGCAATTCTCTTAGCAAGTAATGAATGTAACTCACCCACAGAACTCTCAACGAGACAGAACTCAGAAGTCTGTAGCACACTCCACATAGCAGAGGATATGCTGAGCTTCACAGTCAGCCAATCAGAGGCTCTGTGAGTCAGAGATCAGGCTCCATTGTCTTCAATGACCTTCATTCTATGAAGTCCATAAAAGGCTCTTGAAATAAAAGAAGTGCTGGGGAAAGGTCAGCACAGGGATTCTATGATTAAAGCACCCTAAGAAACCTCCCAGGATGAGTTACAAGAATTCAGTAAGTCACAGAATTCTGAAAACGCTTCTCACATTTGCATGGGACAGAAACTGGGAGCTGACATTGAGGGTGGCTGTCTGAACTGGGGTCGCTATTACTGTGACAAAACACCATGACTACAAGCACCCTGAGGAAGAGAGGGTTTATCTGGCTTACACTTCCATATCACATTTGATCATTGACGTCAGGATGGAACTCAAACAGGGCTGGATCCTAGAGGCAGGAGCTGACGCACAGACCATGAAGAAATGGCCATGTGCTGCTCTGCCCCGAATGGCTTGCTCAGCCTGCTGCCATATTCTACCTACACCCATCAGCCCGGGGTTGTCCCCACCCACAAAGGGCTGAACCTTCCCACATCAATGCCTAATTAGGAAAATGTATAAAAGGCTTGGCTACAGCATAATTGTTATAGTCTTTTTTTCCTCAACTGAAGTTCCCTACTCTAAAATGACTATACTGTATCAAGTTGACCTAAAGGACTAGGCAGGACAGGCGGGGTGGCAAGAAGCTATGCATCCTTCTGGAAGTGGACGTAGTGACTTTAGATAAAGGCATCCAGGATAGAAAGGTAGACTGTTCACAGCACAGGGACACGAAAAAACTTTAAAGGACAGACTATATACCAGCACATCATTATTTGATTTTGCACACTAAGAACAATTTCAACTAAGTCAGGAAAAAGAAGAAAACACTTTGAGCTAGCTAATGGACAGAAGCTCTCTGTCAACCCTTACACTCAAGCTTTTACAATACTATGATAATTTATGCTGATAATTTAGATGCAATTGCATATTATAATCACCATGTGCTATCTTTAGCAACCAGGACATTAAATTAGCCAAAAATTGTCACATGCCAAGGAATCATAGTGCTTTCACAAGTGACTGTCACAAAATCCACAGCTCCCACAGAGACTTCAATCATGCTGTAAGAATCCACAAATAAAGATACACACGATATGATTTATATTCTAGGAGGTAAACAGTTCCCATCATTGGTTTGGCAAGCACATGAAAGCTAAGGCTTTGTAAAGGATTTCTGTCTTAAGAGATTTAAAGTCCACATGCAAAAATGTCAAAGAAACCACAAGGCTCAGACTTTTGCTAAATGAGAATACACAACAAGCCAAAAATGGCAGGGCATGCCTGTAATCCTAGCACTCAGGGGTGAGACAGAGGATTTTGCTTGGTCCACATAGCAAGATCATATCTCAAAAAAGAAAAAAACTTTAAAAAACCCTAAACAACAACAAAAACAAAAACAATGTCAGCCAATAGATTATGAAAAATTATGTACAGTCAACAAACATAGTAAGGGCTCTAAACTATACACTGTAAGTAACTATAACTTGAGTTTTTAAAGATACATATATTACTGATCTCATGCCAACTGTTGAAACACATATTCAAATGAATACAGCTATCCAATTACTTCTTAAGGAGGTTTATACTTTGTAGGGCCATTTTCCAGCCCTACTTAATCTATTCATAGCACTGATAATTTTAAATATAGTGAACGAATGAATTCTTTATTCATCATGGAAACACCATTTGTTCCACTAAACCTCATAAAAGCCTCCTGTAATATTGACCGCACGAGAAAACTACAATATAGGCATTGTACCAGCTCCTAAAACCTTATAACAGAAAAGCATTAATGGCTAGCAATGGGCATAGTAATGCAAATATAAGGAACATTTCATAGAAGAGAAGCTAAGAATGGGATGGCTTGAGAGTAATACTACCCTTTGCCCACAGTATTGTACACATAATGCCTTGAACAACCTAAGTAAATATTATACTATAAACTTCATCCCTAGCTTTCGTGTCTGTCTGTGACTCTGTTGTGTCTGCCTCTGCCATCTCTGTGCCTCTCTGTTTCTATCTGTATCTTTCTTTTGTGTGGGCTGAGTGAGAATAGTACGCATTTTGGCTATGTGGTTGCATATGTGCATAGGTCAACAATGGGCTTGCTCTTAAGGAATCATTCACCTTGTTTTATTGAAATGGGGATTGTCTTAGTTACTTTTCTATTGCTGTGGAGAGACACACTGTGACCAAGACCATTTATTAAAGAAAGAATTCAATTTAGATCTTGCTAACTATTTCAGTTGGAGAGTCCACGGTCATCACGGCAGCAGGCAGGCAGGAAGGCAAGACAGGGTACTTGGAGAAGTAGCCGAGGGCTTACATCTTATTTGATAGTTTAGGGTGGGCAAAGAGGGAGCTAACACGGTACGGTGTGGGCTTCTGAAACCTCAAAACCTTCCCAAGTAGTTCCACTAACTGTGGAACACATATGCAAGTACATGAGCCTATGAGGGCTGTTCTCATTTCTCATTCAAATGGCCACCGGGACTAGTAACTGGAATTGTGGGGTTCACTAATGAGGCTGGGTGGAAAGGAACATGCCACTTGCTCTAAAATTCTTGAGTTAGTGCACGAAAGTATAGAGTCAGGTGAAAAACACCTCTCCTATTCCAAACTGGATACGAAATTGAGAAGCTGTTGTTTAAATTGTAGTAACCGTTCACCTAGAGCTGCTTATATAGAACCCTCACCTCCTAGATCAACGACTACTAAGATGGCAAAAGGCAATGGAAGGGAGGGAAGAAAAGGGAAGAAGCTACTTCCTAGTTAGCAAAAAGCCAAGTCATAAGTGAAAACAGTTAAAACCACTTGAGTCAAAGAGCCAGTAACTAAGGTGAATTTCCTATTGGCTGTCTTGTTCACCTGGTGATCGTTACACATTCAGGAAGCAGCAAGCATTGCTGTAGGAATAAGCTGTACAAGACTCAACCACAGCCTCCCTTCTCTACGTTTTCAGTCCACAGAAGGACATACACAAAGAAATGTGCAAAGCCAACACGGCGATATGCAGTATCAGTTTCTAGGAAGGGAAGAAGATGGTGGGAAAGTGGTGCATAAAAGTAGGAGCTGGGCACCTTTGGCAGGTCAAAAGGCAGATCTTGGAAGGAATGCTTCTCCATGATGAGACCTAGAATGTAGCAAGAGTTATAGAAGTTAAGAGAAGCCAGGTAGTGGTGTCACTCACCTTGAATCCCATCAGCTGGGAGGCAGAGACAGATGGATCTTGGATTTTGGGGACAGCCTTGTTTACATGGTGAGTTCCAGGACAGCCAGGGATACACAGAGAAATAGTCACAAAAAACAACTACAATAAAAAGTTAAAAGGGTAAGGAGGGTTGAGAAATGAGTACCAGCATCTGCCACCAAGCCTTAGTTTGATTCCCCAGGACTCACATGGTGAGGAGAGAGAAATGACTCCTCCAAGGTGTCCTGTGACATCCATAAGTGTGTCATGACGTATACATGCATGCAGTGGCATACACAGACAAAGACACACACACAAATACCTACACACACAGGTGCATGCACATACACATACACACAAAGCTACAAACACAGGTGCATGCACACACATACACACACACACACACACACACACACACACACACACACAAACATGTATGGGAGCACACACACTAAATAAACCTAATTATGAAGAGGGGAGGGAAGCACGCAGACAGTTCATAAAAGAACAAATGCATGGAAGAAAAATGACAATAATCTAAGTTTATTATGGGAATAAAGGTAGGGGACGCAACTGAAACAGCACATGTGAAGAGGAACAAGGCCAAAATGAGGCTAGACTAAGCAGAAGCCACCGGGCACCATACACAGAGCTGTGTGCTGTGTGACTTCGCTCTGCTGGTAATGGGCCCATTAATTAAAGAAATTTCAGCAAGGAAATAACATCAGCATTTTCTTTCATTTTAGGATAGTCATTTCAGCTATAATATGAAAAATGAACTAGAACAAGCAGATCCAAAAACTCCAGTACGAGGCTGTGGGTGCGCGAGGCATGAACTAACAAGTGTCAAAGCAGAGGTAGCAGTAGCAGGACAAACTGAAGTTGGCAATGCTCACAGGAGTTTAAGGAGAAACCCTTTAATCATTATTCACTGACATAGGTAACACTGTCAATGCACATCCTATGCCCGAAGCTCCTTGTGATTAGAAATAAGAGCCTGCAAGACAGCCTCACACACTGTTGACTGGGCAGCTTTCAGTGCATTGTATCAGAATAATAACACACCTGAGACTAGATAAGACATAAATAGGACACATTTGTTTCTTAGGACTGTGGAGGCCAGAGCATCCATGATCCAGGTGCCATAGATGCCTTCCTTGCCTGGTGAGAATCCAGTCTCTGCTTCCCAGGTGCCCTGCAGTGAGATGGATGCTCCACGCATGCTGTCCATACAGTACACGGGGTAGAGAGAGACAATGGGGGATGGGCTAGTTACCTTGCAACTTAAACAAATTTACAATCCAGTCACTGCCTCACCTTGATGACTCAGTCACTTCCTGGAGTTTCTGCCTCTTAGCATTGTCAGGGTGGCAAGTGTTAGTTACTGAACGGAGGACTATTTCAGAGAAAAGAAAACCAAAGGAACAAAAGTAAACCCTGTGTCTCCTTGTTAATTCCCTGCCTCATTGTTAACACGAGTTGGATAGGCCTAATGCAAAAATAAGTATGTTCCAAAATAATAAATTCTGAGTGTGGAAGCTTTAGACTTGGGAGATTTTTGATGTTTTAACTAGGCAGGCAGGGGAGGTGCAGAACTTACTGAAAGCTATGCAAGTACCCCCAAAACCACACTGAAATCGGAAGCTCTTTTAGTGGTAATCATTTTGGATAAGGAACTTGTCATTCATTCTGCATTTCTGCTGCTGCCACTAGTGTTGGGGTGGGAAGTTCCGAGTGAGCATTTCTGCCTTCTGGGAGGAACAGAGGACGGAACTTCGGGATCAAAGGTTCTGCTTATCTCAGGAGTAGCGAGAGCACTCAGAACAAGGCCTGTGTGCAAGGCTCCAGGACCTCACCAGGGGTGTTGAAAAGAGTTTTCCACAGGGTGTTATACTTAGCTCTTTTTAATAAGATTGCTGGTACCAGATGTCAGCAGAAACTCAGGCATTCCAAAGCCAGTAATGACATAGCGGTATAACAGCCCTGGTAACTTCTGCCCTAATTGGTGGATGACTATGCCTTGTTGGTTCATGGCAGGCATCTTTGTTGGTGGTTGTTCAACTCATCTTCAGCAGTGAACAAGGCAGCTATGGCTCTCTGGCCAGCAGCCAAGTCCAAAGGGTCCAGCAGCGAATTCTTCACAGAGGATGGGAACCCTTTCCCAGAGTAAATGATGAGTCCCAGATGATGTTGGTGAAATATGTGGTAGTAGTTCTACTTCTTGTGAAAACAGGGACTTAGAAACCTGGGGCAGTGGGAGGAGTTTTGAAGATGAATGTGTTTGATTTGATGGGGCTAGGAGTGACAGAAATACTTCATTTATACGTAACAGCACAGTCTTACCTTAAAAAGGGGAACAGTACTTAATTATTCTATGCATGGGGGAATAACTCTAGGTATGGTTAAAGTCTTTTCCTAAAAGCTAAGGTCTCATTAGCATACATAGGGTGTAGCATTTCCAGAAATTCCTTGGTGCTTGCTGAACAGGTTCTTCTATGAGAAAGGGAGTTGAACCTGTTTTTCTTAAGGACTAAATAACATTTCTCAGATTGAGGATGTAGGGATTCGGGCTCCCCGGATCAGGCAGAGAAGAGGGAGCCCTGCTGATAAAGGGAATCCATCATTTTTTAATTGAGCGCAGGGGCTATCCAGTAATGCCAGACTTCAACCCGAACAGCAGGATCCCATAGTAACTCTCAACGTTTGGTAAAAAAGCTTCCGAAGGTTCCCTGCAGATCTCTGAATGCTGGAGACATCAAGAACAAAGACCAAGAGTTCTATATTCACAGGGATTTTATGGAAGAAAGAATAAGGCATATTTCATAAAACGTGAAGGCTATGGGATCTGCTATGATAAAGAGGGCCAATAGAGGCTGAGACAAAACAGTCCCTTGCTGGGAACCACTTCATCACAAGATAAACATGGAGTCCTATGTCTGGGATGTTGAAATTTTAAAAAAAAGTAATACTTTCACATTTATTGTTCAGTTCCTGTCATAGAAAGGGAATAGTATGTGGTGACATTAACCACAAGTTAACTGGTTCACTACCCATCTAGAGGTAGAGTCTGTTTCCTTCCTTTGACTCTGAGCAGACTCTGGATGCATGGCTTTACAAATGGCAGAAGAGGCTTTATGCCTTGTCACAACAGAGTCCCAAGTCACCAAGGTGCACTTGTTTCCTCTTTAGGAACCCTTGCTCGGGTCATGACAACAAAGTCCCATGGAAGACATATGATGAGCATGAAACCATCGCACTATGTACAGTCATTTCTTTAAGCTAAAAAAGTGACCAGGTAGTTATGGAATAAAAGATACCTGGAATAAGTGGATTTATTTTTGGTTTTTCAAGAAAGGATTTCTCTGTGTTACCATGGCTATACTGGACTTGCTTTGTAGACCACCCTGGCCTGGAACTCACAGAGATCCCCACACCTCTGCCCACTGAGTGCTGGGATTATAGGTCTATGACACTGTGCCCTACTAATCGGAATAAACATTTTTGGTTTTTCATGATTTATTTATTATTTATACAGTATTCTGCCTTTGTGTGTGCCTGCAAGCCAGAAGAAGGCACCAGATCTCATTATAGACGGTTATGAGCCACCATGTGGTTTCTGGGAATTGAACTCAGGACCTTGGAAAGATCAGTCAGTACTCTTAACCTCTGAGCCATCTTTCATGCCCTGGAATAAAATTTTAAGTAAACTAAGAAAATGAGGTCATGTTTTGAGAGACTTAAGTACTTAGCTACTTTTACAGATTTGAGAGAATATCTCTCATATACCTGAGTGAGAGTACAGACAGATAGTATGTATATTAAGCAAAACAAGATAACATATGCTTTATGAAAAGGCAAAGCTCAATCATCCACATGAAAAAGTTCCCCAAGACATTGGATTTACAGCCCCTTTCTGTTAATAACTCATAAGATGCCAACAACTTATGCCAACTCGTAAGTTGTAAACATGATCACCACATGAACCTTTCCAGGGACAATGTGCCCCTCACATTTGAACACTGTTTTCATTTTGCTTAATAGACCATATAAAACAAGAGGGGATGAGAGAGACCATATAGCTATTTAAAGAATGATCTGTATGCTACCATCTTTCTTTGCAGTAAGACACCAGATAAAAAGCTTTAAGGCAATAAAAACAAAGCAGTACAACTCTGTAGTTCCAATACATTTTCCTACGTTTGATATAAAATCTCTTGCCAAATATTAGCCAAAACAAACTACTATGGGCAGTCATATTAAGATGTTGCACAACTGCATTTTAGATGTAGATTTCATTGACTTTCTGGCTGAGTAATGTATTCACATTATTCAAACTCTAAGCTTTGTAAAGAGCAGAGAGAAAAGTCAGCCTCCAGCCTCATCTCCATCCTCTCTGCACTCACCCCCTGGAGGCAACAGCTACTATCAATTTCCTGCACATATTTTCAGAAATATTTTCTCTATACAAGCGAACTGAGAGCACATTGTCTTTTATGTAAATGTTACTAAGCATCTAGGCCTTATCTCTTTAAATATATCTACATTTTATTCATAAAGAATGAGGGCCTGTGCACCTAGGTGTCACTTTTCCACTTTCCATATAATTATTATAAAATACACTTCCATTTTCAATATATTGTTTGGTTTTTTTCTTAATGGTAATGCACACGGACACTTCTTACCTTCGGAATAATGATCTACACCTTAGTACTCTCCATTGAACCAGTACCTCCTGACAAACACCAGGACACCTGAGATCCTAGTTCCTTCACAATAGTTTTTAGCTAATGGACCTCATTCACCCCCAATTTTTTACTATTCAGTACAGGAAGCATTTCCACAATGTGAAACTTCAAGATCAAAAGCTATATATAGGTCATGATTTAGCCAATCACCAATGATTTAAACTACACAGAACCAAAGTTACATTCCTAAAGGTGATGGCTGATTTTGCCCTTACAGATGAGAACAGTTACATTAAGTAGATGCACTTTTGTCATTAAAAGAGGTAAAAACCTTGGTTTCGGTGTGTTTTATTCCATAATCCACTGTTCACTATCCACATGTAAGAGCTATTCATGCTGACTGTACTGTGAATATCAAATCTTTTCTCTACTTCTCTCCTGAGCTATTGGTCTTTGTCTTCTCTGTTTTCTTATGAATTATTTATTTTATAGACAATGGCCTTCTGGCTGTGACAGGAGTTCCAAATTTAACTTTTTGGAATGCTTTCTAAATGTGTCGATTGATGATTTTTGCTGTGAGGAATTTTTAAGTGCAATTGAATTCATCAAAGTTCTTCAGCATCTCCTAATTTCTAATCACCACTGTGAAGCCCAGAGTGATGAGCTACTTGGTTGTAACACGCATCCTGTGCTCTACATAAAGAAAAGCTGCACTGGTCATGTGACATTACTCAGATTGTTATGTCTAAAATTTTATTAATGAATAATTTATATCTAGCAATATTTAGATCAATGTTTTCATACTACAATTAGAAATAAACACTAATTATTTTCTTTTCAGTAACAATTAAATTTTCTCTATCATTTTTTAGATTGGTAGCTTTAAAATCAGATAAGAAATAGTTGATATGAAACCTGAAGTTGATTAATTAGACCAACTTAAAATCATTAAGAAATCCTGAAACACAATTGCTACCTATGTGTATCACCCCAGGTGTGTGTTCTTACGCATTTCTGTGCAACTTTTAATTTAAAAATACATCTGATTATACAAATTTCACATTATAATGTTGTGTATCAATCACTCTGAAAGTAAATTCCTCTATGTGGCTGAACCATAATGAAAATAGGATTAGGAACCAAACAGCGGTAGCTCACACCTTTAATTCCAGCACTCGGGAGGCAGAGTCAGGCAGATTACTGTGAGTTCAAGGCCAGCCTAGTCTACAAAGTGAGTCCAGGGCAGCCAAGGCTACACAGAGAAGCCCTGTATCGAAAAAAAAAAAAAAAAAAAAAGGAAGGAAAAGGGAAAAAAAAAAGAAAATAGGATTAGGAAAATGAAAAAAATAAATTCACTACATTCAAATACCTGAAAAGGGGAATTTTACTAATTCCATTGTCCTTAGTTTTAGAGTTATTGGGATAGGACCTTCCATGATAAATGGATTGTATAAGAAAAATAATGAGTCTAATTTTATATATTGTTGATAATTCAAGCATACAAGTCCAACTACGGAACCATATCACTGCTTTTGTAAAACTAACAATGGGTTAAGGTAACTGTAAGTAACTGCAAGTATAAGGTCAATGATTTTAACCAATACTATTCTTCCAATATTCACCAATATTTCTAATCAATTAATGTTTGATAATGAACATACAAATGCCCAAATAAATGAATGTAAGACCTCTATTAAAATTATTGGCATACGTCGAGGAATCCTACATCTAATTTTCAGTCATCAAAGGTTTAGGTATATTTATGCTAATGTTTCAAACTGTAGCTGATACAGCTTGAACACTTCAACGTGCACTGCACGTGCGCGCACACGCGCGCGCGCGCACACACACACACACACACACACACACACTACTTAAATACAGCAAAGACAACCTTACTGGAAATAACAGGTAACTCCCAATATGTGTCTGTTTAAAATAAACCGTTAGGTTAATTTTCAGGATATTTCCCACTAAATGGAACACAAACTCAGGCTATTTAATGAAGATAAAAGATTGTGCGGAGAACAATAAAAAAGCGCAGCAATCTGCATCACTTGATACCCACAAAAGAAGAAAGCGCGCAGATTGGAAATCAAAATGAACGAAAAGCATTGAGGCAGCATGTTTGCACACAGCTTCTTAGACACGATGTTTCCCTTTTCCCCATTAAATGAACTGAAAATGCACTTCTACTGAGATTTAGCAGCAACAAAGGACAGAAACTCTGGCTGATTCTAGATAATTACACATAAAACAATCATCAGAATAAGTCTAAACTAATTTTTGGGTCAATATCAAAACTGGAAATAGGTTTTAAAATTTTGAGTAGGGAAAGAATTTTAGGACCCTATTGTCCAGTATTCTCTGGGCATTTGAGTTTGACATGTATAGTTCATTTTTAAAATTTTATTTTAGATGGGAGTTGGAGGTCAACTCATATCACAGCATGGACTGGAGGTCAGAGGACAACTTGAAGGAGTGAGTAGGTTTCCTGCTTCTACAACGTAAGCCCCCAGGGTCAAAATGAGGTCCTCACACTTGGTGCCAAGCACCTTTCCTCACTGGGCATGTCACTGGACCTTAGTTTGCATATTTTTAAATTTACTAGTAGAAATGGTTAATACATTAAACATATACTTATTTCCATCCTTGTGCAAGACGCTCTAAATATACATGTAAGTAGAACAAAGACGATAGCTCATGGAGCCATGAGTTACTAGGGCCATCAGACGACTCTAATCTTTTGTATTCTTCCTATTCATCTCCCAGTACATGTTCCTGGGACAGAATCCCACTAAAAGACTGACAACAATCAATTCATCCTCAGCGCAAAGACATCTGAATTTCATCCAAATATCTTTCTGTTACATACGATGAACCTATAAACATTCTGTATGTATCATCTCGTATACATATGTTTTTCTTTCCAAGACAGTTGTTATAAATGTGAACTCCCAGATTTTCTGGTGTCTGATCAATAAACACTAATTTACTGATAATAGAAAAACTGAACATGTGTTTTCCACTTCATCTTCCTTATTCTGATAGTATGAAACCAGTGGTTCCTACACACCCAACACCTTAGAGCAAAAGAAATAAGAATCCAGAACTTCACAGCAGGGAAGTTGTATGCATTGATGTCACACACTAAAACCAAACTGTCAGATCTATGATTACAGTTGATATAATGTATAGCTCCCACCCCTCATCAAAGAATCTTCTTAGCGCAGGAGATAGAGACCACTACAGAAGGACACAACTGATCAAAATATAGAGACCACTGCCTGTGGAGTGCTCAACCACAGAGAATACACCGACAATATAACCTCTTTTGCAAAGGCTCAGAGAGCATCACAGAAGAGAAGGTAGAAAGGCCATAAGAGCCAGAGGACCAGGACATCTGCTGAGAGACAGTATCTTCTATGTACGATGCAGCCGTACCCATGAAATCTCAACATGCCTATATGAACAAAGCGTGAAAGATAATACCAACAACTACCATTCCAACGTGAACAGTAGAAATCTCACAAAGCCCACTCCCAAATGAAGACCTTTAGGCAATTTGATGGCTACTGAGAAAGAAGCAGTCTTCTCCAGGGAGGAACTCTCTGATAGATTACTCAAATTCCAACCAGTCAGTTCTAAACACATACAGAGTTCTAAACACACGAGCAAGACGGAATGAGCTCGGCAGGTGGTGTTTATAAATGTACATACGATTATGTGTGTGGCACACACACATATGTAACAGACTAATAAATAAGGAATAAAAAGTAATAAAGTTGAAAATGAGGGGTTTATGGACATGAGGGGAGTTGGAAAGAAATAGGAGAGGAGAAAATAATGTCAATATCATGTTCATATATGAAATTCTCAAAAAAATACAGTAATTAAAAATAAATATCTTGAGTACATCATTTTAGTTCCAAAAATTATGCACACAGCCATTCTGCTGCAATGGTGATTTTTGAGGAAAAGTTTTAAAATGTAAGGTTACATGTTAAGTGTAGATTGTTTTTCCTAAAATAAGTTTTATATATCAAAATGGCTAAAAACAGAAAATTCATAAATTTTTGAAAACTTCCAAAGGAAATTTAACAGGCATTTTCTCAGAAATACCAAAGGGCTGTGCAATACATAAGAGCACAGGTCCTCGGCTCTGGGCTCAGTCCTCATGGAGGCCACTGAACAAAAGGCACAAGCAAAATTCTTTGCCCGTGATAAAATCCTTCCAATGAGACTTTTCAGAGGAGCTCGGCAGCGACATTAATGTCCACGATCTTCATGTGGCTGTAGGAGGTACGCCAGGGTCTGGAAGATGAGCATAATGCAGCAAGCCAAGCTTTTCTAACTGGCTCTTTCTTATATCACAGAATTATGCATGGATGGAGACGCACACAAAATGGGGTTTACCAAGAAGAGAAAGGTTGTCAACAGTCCCTCATGTGGTTTCATACCCCACGTCGTTGTCAACATTCTTTCATGTCATTCCACATTCCACATGGCCACTCCACTTGAAAAATCTACCATCTGCGAAGCTTTGGGGCCATACCAACAAAATATCATCAATATCTGAAACAATTATTAAGGCACTACTGCATTTGTCCGGAACATGTCAGAACGGGGACAGATTTTCATGATAGACAAGTAGCATAGGACATGACAAACTGGATGAGCCGGCAGATGCAAGAAGCAGCTGTATGTCCTAATAAGGTAAAATTTTAAGAGATTCAGTAAAGTCTGAAACAATATCACGCTTTTTAGCAAATTTTTGTTCCATAATAAGCCCCTCATAAATAAGCATTTATGACTACATTAATACATTTATTTCATTCTTTCTAAGCATAATAACTACTTTCAAACTGCCCAGAGTCTAATGCGCATTGCTGGTCAACAGCAATGTATAAGCTAGTGTCAGCAAAGGCTTGGGAGGTATTTATAATTTTTCAGATTCTAAAGGGATTCTGAAATGATCTGAATAGGCCAGGTCTAAAGTACATTCCCAGTATGGCAGCTTGAGGTTTACAAAATACACATCTTCAATTTTGCTAGAGTAAAAAAAAAAGTTTTCCAGACCAGTTAGATTCACTTGAAGCAGTGAGAGAAAATGTCCACAGTTTTACAGGTTTTCAATTTCCAGAAACATCAGAATTGTTAATGTAACTTATTCATTGTAGCCTTGACTGATTCTCCCATGTAGATAAAAGACCCAAGTAACACACACACACACACACACACACACACACACACACACACACACACAATCTTCTGTAGAGACAGAGAGGTATAAGTTGCTTGTCAATGTCCCTATCTTGACCCGTCCAGCTCATTAGCATTCATAAGCATTGAATAAGTTTCCCACACCTGCCCAGCCACATTAGACACATCCATATTTGCTCTCTTCTTCTACATTTTTCACTCACAACTTGTTCTTTTTATAATACATATTCCTTGTTCAAAAATATGGGTAGTTACAGACCAATACATAGAACAATTTTGTTGTGGTTAAAAAAAAAAAAAAAAAAAAAAACCAGTGACATGGGAATTTAAATCAATTGAAATATTTGTACAAGCAATTAAAAAGACATAAAAAGGAGCAACACAATTTCATCAGCAGAAGGGAGGCCACAAAGTAGGGTAGGAAAAAAATGGTCAACTTTGCCTTACTGTTTCCACTGATAAGAGACACCTTGCAGTTATAACCTAAGAAAACTCAAACAAAGAAATAAGAAAGGAAGCCTGGATCTCTCCTTTGTCTTTAGTTCCTGATCACAAGCTCTATTATGCGTTCAGTGTTCCCAAGAATACTTCCTCAGTCTGATTTATGCAACATTATTGGCCATACTGAACAAATAAATTGCAAATAAATTCTAAAGAAGTCAACTTTATCTCAGTGGAATGTTGCAGAGACTGAAATCACTATTCGGGGTTACTAACTACGAACGCTATCATGAAGTTCGAGGTGCAGGAATCTGCGAATCCACGTAACTTTCCATCAGTCCTACACATTACCATATCAAGACTCACAGGAGTGGGCTTAACAAAGAAAGGTGTTTTGCTTTTCTTTTTTTAAAATCAACTTTGTATGATACAACCAACCAAATTCTAGCCTAATTCCAAGCCCAAAAGAAGTCGCTTTAAGTTTTGTAAGAAGAAAATGAAACCAGTTGCGTTCTTAATAACTTTCAAAGAATTCAAGTGAGCTGTAATCAGGTATTTAGAAATATGCAATAAAAATTGATACTATGACCAAGAATACAGCACATACATTGTAAGGGTCCCAATATATATTGATAGAACCGCCAAACTCCCATCCTACCCTAACAATGAAGTTGTCAAAACTTCATATAATATAGAAAAATAGCAAAAAGTGATACAGGTGTCATCCATGAGGAATATGCTTATACAACAGAGACTGGGTGTGTAATGGGCTATTTTACAGGGGTCTGTATGAGTGGGAGCTACAATGCTCAGTACCACAGACATCTAATGAAGCACTCTTGAAGTACATCCCATTGACAAGTAACACATGTGTATTTTTTAACTAAGCATCCACTAAAGATTCTTGGTAAATACCAGGTGTGCATGAAGCATGCAAGCCATGTCCTTCCCAAAATGACAATAGAATCTGCATTAGGAGTCAACCCCCAAAGGAGGATGGCAATATATAAAACTCACTGCATGAATGAACTGACTACTGCTCCATGGCCTGCCATAGCTGATGCTCATGGGTTGGACTTTGTTTTGACACTCACTCTACCACAAATAACCTAATTCTGTGCCAAAAGAACCAATTAGTTTAACCTGTTAGTTGATATGGTCTCTTGACCACATTTACATTGAAAGGGTCCAAGTTCACTTTAGTTATTTTTACCATCCTTTTAATGGTGATGAGTGTTTCTCTCTCATATTTGTTTAATTTTATTCCAGCGTTTGCTAAGCTCCATTAAACCTAAAGAATAGTGGCCATTGTGGGCTGGCAGATGCATCACCTTGTTGGCATGGCTGAACTGTGTTCCCCTAAGAAGTTCTAATATGGTTCTACAGAAGCTCATACAAAAAGAGAAAATGACTCCTGTGTATACAAACATGTAACACATGGGACATTAGAAGAAACAAAGCAAGAAGTACATGTTAAACAACAATAAAGGCTTACAGCCCAGTCAGAAGAATCCACAGATTAATGCTGTAACAATAAAGATACTAATATTTAGAGCAATTGCATCCTACTATGTTCAGTAGAAGTGAAAGACTGGTGGTGATATTGTATATTGAAAACCCTGTTACAAGATTTTCTAATTCTTTGTTGTATCAAATGCTATATATTTAAGCTTAAATTATTAGTTATGGTATATTTACATATCGAATAACCATAAAACTTTATACCATATATGTGTGTGTGTATGTATGTATGTATATAAGATATTTAGTTCACAGAGCATTGTTTTCATTTTATAGTGGTTTATTTTCTGAAAATGTTCACTGACAAGTCTCTTTTAACATCATTTTCCTATTTTGTTCTGAAAGTTAAACCTTTTCCAACTACAGACCATATACTGACATGCAGCTATGTATGGGGAAACAAGGAAAAAAAACAAATGAACAACTCATTTAAAGATGGAAATCCATACTGATACATCATAAATTGTCAATGGTTTACACTCGCTCTTTTAAAGGTTCCTGAGGGAAGGGTGGGCACTCCTAAACAGTTTTCATTACTTTCCCATAAATCTCCGGTTAATTAATTCCCAATCATAGTCTCCAATCTACACAAAGAGAAGGCTGTTTGCACAGAGCTCTTGCAACAGGCCCTGCTCTTCTCAAGCACAGCACCTCAGCTTCTCCTCACAGAATGGCCTCCTTCCTCTAAGCTAGAGTTCATTTCTTTCTTCCCCAGAGGAATTTACAAAGCAGAAACCAAGTCTCAGCTAAAGGAGAGCAGTTTTCTCCCCCACCCCCTTCTCTCTCTTTCTCACACACACACACAGACACACACACACACACACACACACACACACACACACACACACACACACACACAAAATTAACCTCAGATGTCATCAGCTAAAAATAACTTACGATCCCTCCAGAGAATATATACATGACCAGTAAGGTCACGGCAACTTGGGACCAACCAGCAATGACACATGCAGATCTTTGTGTCTCCCCTGGTGGGAGATGCTCCTCACAAAAAGATGGCTCTGCCTTTTATCTTTTAACTTTTTTCCCCTGTCAGGTCTCTATTAGAATCATAAAATTCTTGTTCCTCACTTTGGACATTACCCATTTTATTAGGCACTTTCATGCATGAGTTTTTATTCAGTGTCTGAAGTTTAAAAAAAATCTAATGTGTTTCATATCCTCTAAATTTTTGTGAGCACGCAGAACATTTAAAATAAAAGTTTATAGCCAAGTCCCAGAGATGTGATGCTGGCATATTCCTCTTCTGAGCACACAGCTGGGGTAACTCTTCCTCCACTGATAACCTACTTTAAATGATGCTTACCTTCCTCAATGAAATGCAAGTGACATGAGAGACAGTTGACTGGCATTGGGACTGATATCTGAATGTCCTCATAGTCAAGGGCAACAGAAATATCATTTATTGAAAAGACTGTCATGGCAAGAAGGCCCACTATAGAGTGTTTCTTTCCTGTTCCCCTTGGAGAAGCCTCCCATTTTTCTGTCAGACACTTCTTCTATTTTTGTGTTAGCCATTTTCTCTGTTACAAGCAAAGGAGGCCACAGAAAATTCCTGAAGAAGCTCATTAAGCGAAGGCACAGCAGGCTAGGAACAAATGTAGACATGAAATGTAAATAGTACTGGCTACAATCAAATAAAATTAGATTACAAACCTTCTTTTTAGCTCACACATGGAAGAAAATTGTTCGTTTTTTTCAGTAACTGTGGTTAATAAAATACAAAAGTTAGTATATAGATTAAACTCTGTCATATCTAAAACATTAAAGGTAATTGAGTTGGCTTCTTCATCCTGTTGGCATTTACTACTGCAAGGCCATTACACAATAGACCAGCAGCATATGTAGATTACTATTTTTCTACACTTAAGCACACTTACAGAGGCATCAATCCTTTCCTATCATGGTAAACACACACAAAATGAGGGGATCAATTCATATTTCCTAAACTTGTCATTTTCTTAAGTAACTTTTCTACCTGTTAATGATATCATGATTTGACCAAAGTGGCACATACTTCTTCCTTCCCCATGTCACACCTTTATGCTTCTGAAAGACAAAATATAAATGATGTGAAACATTAGTGTGTGAGATAACCATTCAGAAAAGCGAAAGGATGCCGCACAGTAAACCTCTTTATGAGACTGTAGTGCTTGGAGATGAATGGTAAACGGGGAAGTGTAGATTGCTTTGATTTAGAAAATTGTTACCATTAAACAGTTCACAAAGAGCCTACTGCTTCTGCATCATTATCCTCAATGTGTCAACGTCAGCATTTTCACAATATTTAAAGCACTCCCAACTTCCTCATAAATAACATTTATATGCCGGCACAGCTACTCAGTACTACAGGTAACACAGTGTGATCAACTGACCCAAAGTGCATGACCCTGACATAAAGATGGATAAGGGAGCAAGATTGTCTCCAGGTAGACATTGCCATGAGACTATGCCACATTAGGGATACATTTAACTCGGTACTCAAGGTCACCATGTTACCTGGTGTGTAGAACAACAGGCCAGGAAGCACGCTGGGTTTGATGTACACAGTAGGATCTTGCTGCTATGCAACAATTATTTTCCTTTGGTTGCTGGAAGAGGTTTCTTCTCCTCCTACTGACAACCTCAACTTTAAGTGTCATTTTACTCTTCTTGTTCAGATACCAATAACAGTTGACAAGTCAACCATCTTTCATCACAATCAACTGCACTAAGGGACACTGGTCAAGGCCTTCTGTGAAATTCTCAGTGCAGCTCTGGGGGTCTTACATAATAACATTAAGATGAACCCTGGGTGAAATCCATGTGTACTTTAATAACTTTCAGTTGCAAAAATTATAATAACCTGTCTCCTTGGTAGAATTATAAAACAAATACATGTTCCTTTATGTTCAAAGAAAAAACCCAAATAAACATAAAGCAGACTTCCAGAGGAAATCCCTCATTATTGAGGATATACATAAAAAATGATGGAACAGAGACAGAAATTACTTCCAAGATGCTATGATTGGAAGCATGAATGCTACAGAGCCAAAAGGAAAAAAAGGACCTGGTGTCAAAAATGATTTCTAAAATTGTTCACAGAACACACAGTTCTCCAAGCATCATACATGCAAAAGCTTAATATATTAAAGAAAAAAGTGGCAAGACAGGAAATAACGCTCATACTATCATCAGAGCATATTAATACGCTAATACTCTTTCACTCCTTAAATAGAACCTAAAAGCCAGTTGAGAAAACCAAAGGGGGACTGGATACTGCCAAGAAAGGGTTTATGAAAAGTGCTCTTAAATACTGTGGGTTTTACGGAACCCATTACTGGCCTAACCAGTCCCATAAAGAAGTTTACTATGCATTATCTCTAGCTGTTCTGAATGGGTATCTCACACTCTGACAGTACGGTGACCTCAAGAAATTTTGAGGCAGTAGCTGAAAGCCACAGTTACGTATCTAGAAGATAACCTGGGTTCAATCATCAAAGCCCTTCACAGGAGTCAGCTCTGACCAAGAAATCACACTTCTAAGAGTTGTTCTGAGAAACCCATCAAATTGCCAATTAAAGACAGGCCGGCACAACACGGCAGAGTAGAAGAAAGCATGGAAATGCTACACATATCCAGTCATAGAACACTGAACCAGGAAATTATAATTTTAATTGAATCTAAGCATAATAATGGTGATTGTGCATATAATTATTTAAAATAAAAACACACATGCTCTGCAAGGCTCAAACAGTCACCCAAAACTGAGTTGTGCTGTGAACATCCACACACTAGAGGCCAATTCAATGTACTTAGTTTTTCCTTCCTCCATCCACTTTCTTTCCTGTCTCAGGCTGTGTAGTGTCTTCCTCTCTGGAGCCTGGTGAGGTGCAAACTAGCTTGCCCTGCATTTACTTTTCTCATCTCGTGTGAACGGAGGAATAAAAGGAAAAGATTAGACAGTGGGGTAAGATTGCACTCCATTAGATGGTAATGATTTAAAGGGGAATTGTTGAAAAACATTCAGGAGTCACCACAACATGTGACGGATATAGACAGAAGAAACAAGGACATATCAGAAGGGAGTTATCACCTCTCGCCCTTACTCTTTACATGACCAGAATTATCTTCTGCGGTGTGTGTTATGCACCATGCTTCCTGGGGAGATGTGAACAAACGTCTACTGACCACAGACAGGGACTAGCAAAAGACAAAAGGAAGAATGCCACCAGAGTCTAATTGTATGAGCCCATGTGGTTTACTGGGGTGACTTACAGAAGGAGAAATGACTCCAAGACACGTACATCACCAAAGCTCGCCCCTGCATGGGTGACAGCTCATGAGAGCTGGAAACCTGGAGCATACTGCACAGCCTGCAGTTAAGAATCTTTCCTGGAAGCTCTATTGCTCTGAGCCTCTTCCAGGCAGCTCAGCTAACTGTTCTGCGATGTCTCAAAGCAGTGCTTATAGCTCATGTGAGCTTGAGGAGAGAGGGGCCACAGGTTCAGGGACTTCCTGAGACTACTGTGATGTTTACTTCCTACGTTTCATGAAGCTTCACACAGCATGGGATGTTTCTCCTCCCAAAGGCCTCCCAGCATGATGTAACCTGAGAAACATAGGATACAACAGCTGGAATTTCCTTAGCACAATGGTGCTCTCTTGCCCTGCAGCTCAGGGGAGACTTAGTGTCTTGTGTAATTTTACCACTAAATGCCGCATGAGGTGAACACACAGTGTTTGGCTACTGAAATTCTCTAATTCTTCTGTTATGAATATCGAATGCTTACAAACCTAATGTTTGCCTCGTGAATAAATATAGCAATCTGGACTTATAGTACCCACGCAGTCTCCCTCCCCGACCCCCACTCTCTCTTTCCCCTGCCCCCGCCCAGTGGTACGTAACTCTTATAAGTAACCCTTCTCTTCCACACACAAGGCAAACCCATGAAGCATACTTCCATGAAAGCTGGTATTTTGGTTAGAATAGGACTTGTCCCCCAAACTCCTAAAGGATTTTAACCACTGTGATATTAATCATGTCAGGTTGAACGGCTTTAGAATTAACTACAAGGCCAAGCATTGGGCCGTGAGGTATTTACTTGATTGGATGATTTGAGTGGGGACATCTACCTTAACCACGGGCTGCACTTTCTAGTGACGGCCCAGACAACAGGAGATGGAAGAAGGAACTTTTTCCTTTTGTCTACTTGCTTTCATTCTTGTTGATAAACCATCCATCCTGTTGCTGCTGCTATGGCTGCATTTAATCACTGATAGTAGAGTCCAGTTTCTTTGGGCTTCTAACATAGTCTGAAAATTGGTAGATGTCCAGGAACTTACCAGGGCCTCCATTCATACATACATACATACACACATATATGCATATATGCACACACACACACACATATGTTGGAGGCACCCAGGATTATGAACTGAACAACTATGAGGTTCTCAGCCTCTTCAGTGTGAGACAGCCACTTTTGGACCACCCAGATGCTATCATATACGCCTCTAACGTATGCATTTACAGCATATATTTATCTATTATAGGTGACCATGTAAAGAGCCCTACAAATACAATTCAAAAATCCCATATTAGTGCTACTAAGACCATGGAAACTTACTATGACTATGGTGTTAAGAGGTGAAGCTTTGGGGAAGAGATTAAATTAGATTAGATTAGAACTTTATGGTTGAACCACCATAATTGAATCCTGTTAAGTTTTCAAAGAAAAGATGCAAATATACACACTCCTGACATGATTTGATGCAGTCCAAGTGGACTTTGCCTGCAAAATACAATATTCTCTTTGGATCTTAAATGCTAGACATTATGAGTCAATGTATTTTTTAAAAATAGCCTGTATACAGCATATTTTGTTATAGTAACTAGGCTAATATAGTTTTCTTGGCTATATTGCTGAGGAACATTACAAGACACCATAGGTACAGAAAGGAAAATGGACAAGGGAAGGAGACAGGGGACTGTGCAACACAGGAACTACTGCTGCAGGTGACCTCTGAAGATGCTGTTATACATCCTTTGTGTTGTCTCTGTTTAGGGAATGTATCATCACTTCCCTTGACAAAGCATCCCTTGTTCTAGATACTTTGGCATGCCTCTTCCTCAGGTCTGGTATGTGCAGCCGAAGGAAGCCCACATAGTAGGCCATTCATGAGGAGACTTGCTCTTTCTTTGTAAATCATCCAGAGGCAGCTACACAGTGATGAAGCCATGTGTCATTCTAAAAGCTCCTCTCCTCTCATGCCTGCCATATAGCCCTGTGTTAGAAAAGAATGACACTGACGTCACTTGGTAAGTCTGGGTATCAAAGCTAACACCTGTAGGATGAAGAGCTGGGAGCATCACCTTCCACTAGGGCACAAACATGACAAAGGCTTGAAAGTGGCCTCCTCATTTGTTTCTTGATTCTTGTACTCAGTAATCAACACTAAGAAGACAGTTAGTAGTAATAAAAGCTCTTGCTGGTTGTGAAATTCAAAGCACGACCCCTTATCCTTCTACTGCACAGAAATGAGACAAGAAGGGAAAGCAGCCAAGACACAGACTAGACTACATCTACTGTGACTATTTACCAGGAACAATTTGCATCTGAGTACGCCACAGCACCAGTCTCCTCTCCAGGTGGAAGTATCCACTGAAACAGAAACTCTAGGTGTGGCCTGGAATGGTGCCAACCGGGAGCTCAGGGGACACAGGCGCACACTCTGCTCAGGAAGCTAGTATCAGACTGTAGCTGGCATCAAGGGTAGATTAGAGGAGCTGTAAAATGTCTCCCACCACAGCAGTTAGAAGTGAATTATCGTAGTATCTGAAATGGACTTTGAAATAGAAAAAGAAACAGTAGCTTCCTGTATTCCACCCAGATAGAGACAGAACTCCAGAAAGGTGACAACTGTAAACACTAGGTGAGTCTTAATGTGTTGAGGCCTAGGAATTTGAGGGTTGGCAGTGAACCCAGGCTTTCCTATAGGCTGAACATTTGCACACACCAAACCACAGAGCTTTAATAGTCATCCTATGTCTTAGACACTGATCTCCTAACTACACACAAGTGCTATGATTGCTTCATCTACACTCCAGTTATCTGAAGACAATGAGCTCTTGACACTTGACTTGCTGATTCCTATTTCCCTACACCATTAAAGTGTGTTTCTGTCATCTTGCTAATCTGAAAGGAACATGGCCAACAGTTTTATAAACACGTGTTCTATGACTATTTCCTACAAACATTCCCTTCCTAGACAGAGGCACTTTAAGATTAAGGAAATAAACAAAACTTACAAGACTCAGAAAGCCTTGTTTTGGGCACAAGATCCAAAACTACGTAAGTAGTAATAACGACTGAGAGAGGAGCTCCCAGCCACTAGAGCTCTGTGTGTGTGCTATGCAGGGAGGTCCAAGGATGCAGCTTTTGTGAGTTATCATCTTTGTTCCTCTAAGTAAGCTTTCACTGACCCTCTTATAAGTAACCCCAAACTCGCAGCTTTCCTAAGCTAGATTTGCGTGTTAGGTTTGTTCCGTATGTTGTCAATGCCCTACCTAGGAGGAACAGACATTTCATCAGATGCTCCCACGGGGGTGGAAATTAAATAACTGATGAAATCACTTAAGTCACTTAATAGAGGATCAAATCCTGCGGAAAAACTTCAAAGATAACTGTAGGCTAGAGTGATGGTCCAGCACCTAAGGGCAGGAACTTTTTGTTCATCTTTTGGTCCCAATTTAAGTTCCCATTACCAAGTACTGCCTGTAACTCCACCTCGAGGAGATCTGGTGCCCTCTTCTGGTTTCTGTAGGCACTTGCATACATGTAGCATTCACATACAGACATGGACACAAATGCATGAATGAAAGTAAATGTGAAAATAAACAAAAACAATAGCCAAAACAAACAAACAAACAAACCAGAAAAGTATTGTCATATTTATCCTCAAAGCAAGTTCAGATCTACTTGACTCTAGGATCAGAGCAAACTCCAGCCTGGCTTACTAAACTTTGAATTATTTACATGATTCCTGCTTGTGAGCTCCACTGGGCCCTACAAATTCCATGAAAAATATATTCAGAGAGGAGATAAGTGATGGGGAAACAATTCAGCGACTTGTTGTTAAACAACTTCCCAGCATTTACAAGACTGACAGCAAAGAGCACAGAAGATGGGAAAACAAAAAAACTATATGCTATAGTTTTGATGGTATGAAAAGTGCCATTTAGTGTTTGATACTTACTCTGTTCTTTCCAATATAAAAGTATTGAAAAAAATATAGTTATTGCATAGACCATCTCTATAAAAAATTTAATGCTTCTGACTATTAAAGCTGAAATTCATTAAGAATGTCCCATTTCTAAAACGTATTAGCTGGCTTCTGCATGTTTCACTATCAATTTCATTTACACAAAGTATGTGTCACATCTATGGCCACCAGTTAATAAGATGTTTGCTCTTAGTTATTTCTCCTGTCAGAGATGTGTCTCTGCTGCCTAATTTACATAATTATGAAGCATGTTGATTTTCTGAGTACTTGTACAAAGGTTATATCAAGATAACAAATTAAAGATGCTTTAAGATGTTTAAGAGAAGAGGGAAAAGTAGGGTCTATGATGGGCAGAATATTAAATGGCCAGTTCATTGCTTAAATTCAGCCTCTTGAAAAGCAAAAACTCTTCCTTGACCCATACTTAAGTTTAGGCTTTCCTACTTAAAATGCTACTACTTTCAAAGACAGACAAGTAATAAGACAAGAAAGAAATAAGAGGGATGGATGTGGCTCGGTGGTAGAGAGCTTGCATGGAAGGCCCAAGTTCCTGGGTTCAATCCCCAGGACAACAAATAGAAAGAGATTATAAATTAAAATCCAAGCAACTGTACCTAAAGACAATTGCTTTAATTAAATTTTGTGCCATCCTTTCTCCCTTGTGTGTTTACACAATTTTCTTTTTAACAGTTTGAGTGTTTATTACAACTGAATTCTAGATTATTATTCTGAATCATGCTAAAGTGATTTATACTTCACAAAATATATTTGCTTTGCGTACTATAGCTTCTAAAAATGTAACAGAATCGTCATGACTTAGCTACATTGTCATCAATCATAGTGGTGGAATATCATCAGTAACCACTACTGCAACAGTCATTAGTCATTTCTGTCTCCATGGTAAGAAATCAACTTGTAAATTATGGAAGATTAGGTCCACAGAGTCATATTTCCCTGGGAATAGTGTCTAACCTCAAGTAGGGAGAATCAAATGAATACTTTTGGCCAAAATACTTCAAGCCCACCTAAAATATACTTTAAAGTTTTAGTCCCTACCTGAGGGACTTAAACACCATAATAAAAAGCAACTTGGAGGAAAAAGGGTTTGTTTAGCAGAATATTGGGGAAGCCAACACTGGAAAACATGAGGGAACACTGCTTACTGGCTTGCTCCCTTCTGGCTGACCCAGCTATCTTTCTCATACACTCAAGCTCACCTGCCTAAAGATGATACCACCAACAGTACATCCTATGTTATTTAGCAATAAAGAAAATGGCCCACAGGCCAATCTGATAGTAAAGCTCTGTTTCCAGGGTACTCTGTTTGGATCAAGTTGAGGCTGAAGCTAACTATGTTCCTTGTCAACTGTGACTAACAAATACATAACTTTAAACCATGGCCTTTTGTTTCTTGTTTGCTCCGAAGACCTCAGTGCTGCAATGATTTACAAAGTTCAAGATCTCTTTAAAAATCCAAAGCCTCCTATTAGAGGCTCCTATAAGTAACACACATTATTCCATGAAGGCAGAATCAGAGCACAGTTACAATCATTATCAAAGCAACAACAAATGCCAACAGTGTAGACAGCTCAGTCTTCAACGTCTTGGCCTCACTCTTGATCTTCCAAGTCCCAAAGGGCTTCAGCAATTCCACTTCTGCTCTGCCACCCACAGTACCCACGACTTCTCTTGTACGTTTATGTCAGCTACGCTCCACACCTGCTGCTGTCTTTGCTGAGCAGCCCACAGTCCAATAAGGCTTCAACTTCTCTCAACCTCTCCTGACTTTCCTGTCATACTTCAACCTTACCATATGGTGCCAGGTCTCTGCTCTGTTGGTAATTCCTTCACTCAACGGTTTCCACTGCAACTCTGACTGCAGGTTCCTCTGTATAATCTGTGTGTGTGTGCGTCTTCCGTGGATCCTGAGAGGACTTGCTTTGAGTTCAGACGTAGATTTTCAGTAGGCACACAGTGTGCACTCACAGTCCACCTACAAAGGGCCTTGGGGCCTAGGTTCCTGAAAGCCGCTATGGTCAGTGATAAAGTGCGGATATGCCACCATCCTTGCTCATGGCTTAGATGATTTGGCTCTTGAGTCAATTCTGGGGAATCAAATACTATGTTTAAGCAGACAGACCGTCTTACTGCCTCTTTTATATTACACAAGCCTACAATAAAGAAAATGATACTGGTTAAATGAATCAATTGCTGGAGTAATCATTGGATTTTATAGTGTCATACCTGTCAATCATTTTTTTTTTTTTTTTTTACTCAGAACAAGAGAGCAAACAAAAGAAATAAAAGCTTAACAGTTATAAAATTGACAATTTGAGTGAAGCTGTTTTTAGGCTGGCATTTGATAACCTATCCAAAGAGAATCACCTTTATGCGAATTACTATTTCATAGTGGAAACATATGTGAAATTACATACTAAATTGCACAACTCAGGGAGTCCTTGAGTAAAAACTTGGAAGGACTCAGTTTGAGTTTTAAAACACCACCGTTTTGGTTGCTGCTGTCCTGATTTGTATGACACCAGGTGTTCCACAATTGGCTACAAAGCCCTGGTTGGCCTCTACCTCATAATCCTTGCCTCAGCCGTCCCAGTGTTGAGAGTACAAGCATGTGCTACCTACCAGACTTAGCTAACTTTAGAGGTTTGAAAGTGCACTGTTCCCATAAACATTGTCCTATCATTTTAACATTATCATTTACATTCAGCAAACATTGTAAAGCAAAGGCAAATTAATTTTTTTTACTGTATGCCAATCAATTTGGATAATGGAGACGTGAAATAATATCCAAAATGCAAATGTTGAATAATTTATGCCTCTGACAGTAATAAGTAAAATAAGATTACCAAGTTGTAAATGTTGAAATTAAATCAACGATGGGCTTTCTTGGCTATCTGATTTAGTTTTGTTTTTCTTTATTCTCTTCTTTGAAAAGGCAAAGATTAGAGTCTCTCTATAAATATACTTGCACAAAATGAGGCTTATGGTTTTTCTAAGAAACATGAGTAGAAGTTGAGTTTGTTTGAAAGGGAACATTCTAGTAACTTACTGAAGGCAACAAAATTCAATGTATTCTTCATACCAAAACAGAATGCTAAGAGGCACTGCCTGTGGATAAGGCGTCCTTTCTTAACTCTGAGGAAAAGCTGATTGCTTCCCTCACTGCTGCAAGTGCAGCCAATCCATGAACACTGTCCCCACGGACACCTGAATAGCCTAAATGCAAAAGTAAAATGTCAACCCCTGTGCAACATTCTTTCCCAGCCTCAGAACGGAAAGAAAATGTTGTACTAAAAGGCAGGATCTAAAGAAGGATTTGACACCGGCATTCCATTCCTTCTGCCTCTCTAGGGTTGATATGGGCTTTCAATTTAAAATCAAGAAGAATTATAGTAGAGGAGAGAGGCACGCATAATTGAACAGTTCAGCCTATCACCATCCTGGCTGTGGATCTTTGCAAGGTCTTCCTTAAAAGTGCTTAATCCCCATCACCAACTGAAGGGGCTAACCTCTTTCCCACGATGCACTGCAGGTTATAGTTTCATGGTTGCTTTCCTCTTGGGAGTGGTCTGTTTTACCAGCAAGCCTATCTGGTTTAGAACTCAAGGTGACTCCAGGTTTAGGACAGTGACTTATTCCTGTGTCTTCTGGAGTGGAGAGGAATGAGAACGGCTGGGTAGCCCTAGTTTGCAAACAGACTTGAACGTTCCTTGTCAGGTTAACAAGCTGCTTGTTTCTTTTTCTGTAGCTCAGATAAAGTGTAACTGAAGGAAGAAAGGGTTTCTCTCAGCTCATAACACAAGAGTACAGTCCATCCCAGCAGAGGAGGGAGGTGACAGGAGCTAAGCATCACTGTTCACATTGTACCAACAATCTTCAGGAGGAGGGCAGGGATGTTGGCACTTAGCCAGCTTTGCTTTTTTATGCAACCAAGGACCCAACACATGAGTACAATGTCACCCATTTTTAGAGTGGGTCTTCCGACCTCCGTTAGCCTAATAGATATATTAAGCATGCCCAGAAGCTAAATTATCACTCAGAGGTATACCAGAAGGCTTGCCTACATGTGATTCATCCAAGATCCTGTCAAAATTAACAATTAACACTGACCATCACACGGGCTTACAGTCAGAGTAATCACTTGACCCCAAGTAAAGGAGACGGGTGCAAAATGAAGGGAAAAATTCCTAGGCTTGTTTCTCATTACCTTGTGAGACAAGGAAAGAACTCACTATGTTTTAAGCAGCTTCTTGTTACAGTGTTACAAATAAACAGAGAATTTTGTTTGCCCTACTGTTGTACAGTATGATGAAATAATTATTTTTCACACGAATTGATTTCCCTCACAAGTAAAGAGAAGAGGCTGCCAAGATGACGCCTTAGGTAAAAGTGTTTGCCCTGAAAGTCTGATGACCTGAATTTGATCATTGGCTCCTACAAAGAAATAAGACAGTATACTACCAAAGGATGTCCTCTAACCACATGTATACCATGGTATGGATGTCCCTGCACATACATGTACACACAGAGTCATGCAGAAAGAGAGGGAGAAAGGGGGAGGGAGAGAGGGGGAGGGAGAGAGAGCGAGAGCATAAACGCACACCACAACAACAGTAATCCCTTTTTTTTTTAAGTAGCATTTAAAAAATTCATTAATAAAATTTTCTATACTTTGAAACTTGGTGTTAAAAACTAATTGCAATCGAAATGAATGAGTAATTACTATATACTAGGCACAGTGACAGTAACTGTTTTCCATGAGCCAAACCACTTAATTTTATTTTCTAAAATGTACCTGCCAAAGTATTTTCTAATAGGTTGACTGACAGACAGTGCCATAGGCTACTAGGTAGATACAACTCAAGTCCAGGGAGTCACATATTTATAGCATATGACCCAACCCTTCTAACCTTGGCCATTTACACACACACATCTGAAAACACGTCCACACAAAGACTTACACAGAAGGTTCATAATTATTTACCAGAAAGATAGTAATAAATAAATAAACAAACAAACAAACAAATAAATAGAGATACAATCCAAATGGCCATCAGTGCAAGAAGAGATAATCACTGCCTCAGACACACAACAGAAGAGTACCTAGAATAAGAAACAGCAGAGGGATTATGTAAGCAAGCATGAAGGAAACTTCAAACAAGCTGACTGGAAGACCTGTGCACAGCAAAAATGGATGTCACATAATTTCATTTTCATTTTCATAATTTTCAAGGAAATACAAGCTCATCAAAACTGACACAAATCCAAAGACTGCCTAGGGAGAGACTAAAGAGGTGGAGGTGGATTCAAATGGATCGAGAAGAAACACTGGGCACGAGGGCTAGCTCATTAATTTAATTATAGTGTTAATTTCACAGGTCACTATAATTGGTCAAAAGTAATCAAACCAGGCACTGTTAAGATCTGCACTTTACTATAAGTTAATTATACCTACCTCTTATAAGTCTGTATAGTTCAAACCCAAAGCTTCTGCCCTTTACCAGTAAGAGCACAGGACCTCCAATATAATAATAATAAAAAAAATGTCCTACTTAGAAAAAAGGCAGCATATTGATTTTAATTCAGTGCTGCTTTAATGTTACATGTTTCAGTTTACCACATAAGATATCAAAAGACAATGGATCCTGTCTTAATTCTATACACTATGTTTTACTCTATAAGATATAAAGGGACATCTGATATCGTTCTAATTAGTGTCTGTTAACTCCTTGCAAGTGAGCTCCTTAGGGACCACATCACTTTTGATCAATTTACCCTGGCACAGAACGGCCCACAGCAGCGTCTCAGCCTTTTCTGCTGTCTCTGATCATTGCAATTACTTTTGCTCCCTGAGATAGGTCTGTTTTTAATCTATCTGTTTCATCTATTTTCTTCACTGTCTGCTACTTTAATACCTTTGCTTGTGAGGTTAAATAAAAATGATAAGCATATATAGTATGCAAAGTTCAATAGTAACATTATCAAAAAGGATGTGTGCAAAAGGAAGGTTTTAACCCATCACCATAAATTGTGAAAAACTCTGATGGAATTGTGCTATCACCTCTGATGGATAAAGCTCAATTAGGGCTTAGGGCTAAATTTGGAAGTTGGCCAATTTCTTCAGCATCTGAGCATTAGGCAATAGGTGATTTACTGACATACTGACATGCGTTACACAATTAACACTTGGGTTTCTTTCTTTCTTTCTTTTTTTTTTTTTTTTTTTTTTTTTTTTTTCTTTTTTTGGTTTTTCGAGACAGGGTTTCTCTGTGTAGCCTTAGCTGTCCTGGACTTCTTTTGTAGACCAGGCTGGCCTCGAACTCACAGCGATCCACCTGCCTCTGCCTCCCCAGTGCTGGGATTAAAGGCATGCGCCACCACGCCTGGTTAACTTGCGTTTATTTTAGTGTCAAAAAGCACTGTGCATTCTGAACTTAATTCATAGTGACATATCAACTCCCAAATCATGATTAACAGCAATAAGAAGTTTTGAACTTTGGAAAAATACTAAGGTAAAAGAGTTCTGGGAAACATCCATGAAACAGCACATCAAAATTAGACATGGATTTGGATGCCCATATATTAAAGGCTTCTAACCAGGCTCAGTGAGTGGCACATGTCTGTAATCCCAGCATTCGGGGAGGCAGAGTCAGGTGGATTTTTGTGAGTTCAAGGCCAGCTTGGTGTACAAAGGGAGTCTATGATAGCCAGGGCTACACAGAGAAACCATGTCTTGAAGAAGAAAGGAGGAGGAGGAGGAAGAGAGGAGGAGGAAGAAGAAAGGAAGAGAAAAGGAGAAGGAAGAAGAAGAGGAGGAGGAGGAGGAAGGGGGAGTGGGAGGAGCAGGGGGGCTCAAAGTTTTAACGGTCAGTCCTTAGTCTGTGAGGCTTAGGCATGTCTACTGTGCAGTTAATACTGGGGCAGTGTGACGGTTGACCTTCAAGGTCAATCTGATTGCATCTGGAAACACAACAGGAGACTGGGGCGAAGGAGAAAGTTTGCAGAGAGTTGAACTGAAGAGGGAAGCACCAACCCTTGAACTGGGGTTGTGGATTGAATAGAGAAAATGAGCAGAGCACTAACACTCTTTGCTCGTCGCCTCCTGATATAGGACCAAATGTGACTGCCCCATATCTCCCATCCCTTCCTCGCCATAACAGACTGCATCTCTGAACTGTAAACCAAAACCTCTGCTTAATTTTTTCTTTCCAGATATACAGTCAATTACTAGAAGAATAATACAGTTGATAACCTGAAACTTCTGTCTCCATTCCCAAGACCTATGCTTGTAGAACACCAACTCAGACCATTTCCTTTCTCCTTCCAACTCACTGTATTTTTTGTGTATGTGGACAAAGGCTGTGGTCCAGCTATCGAGTTTCTTAACCCAAAAATGAAGTGTCTAGACTTCTGTTTTGTCTCAATCATGACTTGGCTGTCACAATACTTGGGTTTATTTACATATTATGACTGGCTAACTATTAATACTTTGTCTCAAGTTTTCTTATAGTGCTAGGAATCAAAAAATTGTGCGTACTGTTGAAATTCTTGTGCATTATATAGAAGTGTGCCTGCATACATATGTACTTGTGCCTGTGGTCAATACCAGGTGCCTTGCTTTAACTGTCCTCCACTTAGTATTGCTTGTTTGTGAAACAGGATCTTCTCCCTGTACCTGGAGCTGGCATTACATCAGCCCTCCCTTTAGTATGTTTAAGCTTGAATCTAAATGTCTACAGTTATCTCTCAATAGGATTTCCTTGCCAAGGCATTCTGACACCTGAACATCCTGGATGGTACAAGATGGGACATCCAAATGTTACAGAGTTTGCTACATTTGGACAAGAAGAAACACAGACAGATGAAAAATGCATGCCACAGGCCTTCAGCTCTTGAGGCCATGACATGGGTTGCATTCTCAGTTCTGAGCCTCAGGTCTCCAGCCCATGCCTCAGGCTGGATTCTGCAGGATACGGATTGCCCTGCCTTTACCACCACCAGGGCAGAGGAAACCATTTCTGTTGCTCAAGTGAGACACAGTGTATTAAGGCAGCTGGCAAGCATCCCACAGTCGGCAATAGCACAGCAGACTGTATACCTGAGTCAAGTCGGCCCTTCTTTCAGTCTATCTGGTGCTCTGACCCCCTTTGGTACAATTTCACTTCCTCATGAGAACTGGTTCACACCAAAAAGAGAAACATTAAAAAGAGTGTGAGTCAGCTCAGCCCTCAAATGGTGGCTCAAGGTCACCAGTACTACACCTTACATTTGACACCTCTTTTGAAAGCCCATATGCTAAGGGGGTCCCAGCTGAAGGTGCCAATCAAAGGCAGGACCTTGAGGATGTGGGACATAGTGGGAAGAAGAAAGGTCATTGGAGGTGTGTCCTTGAAGTCCACATCAGGGCCTGGCTCCTTCATGTCTGTGTTTTGCTTTTAGCTACCAACTGAGCAGACAGAAAGCTAACACCAACATTGACTAATTATGTAGGCTTCGACTGCTTTCACTCTCATTAACCACCGACCCAGCAGACATGCAGGGGCAAATGGTGTCACAGAGGAGGGTACAACACCTGAACACAATTCTTGTCTTGCTCAAAATCCTTTTGATGCCTTGTGGCTACTGCCAACTGTGTCCGTAAACACAGAACAAATACAGCTCTGACACTCACCATGCCAAGGCTTGGAAGACAGCCTCTCTGCTCAGGACAGACACTCCCACAGGAGCCAGTGTAGGCTGTCATCAGCTTGGAGTTTTCTTCATTTTCATGGTCTTGGGGACTCAATTTATCTTGGCTCTTTGGACCTAAATCGTGCCCAGTAGCCTTTCATGTATTTCAAGTATCTATAGCAACTTACAAATCTCTACTGTTGGGCTCTCTCCTCCCTGTTTCTCTTTATCCCCAACTCCTCTTTCTCTGTCTATCTCCTTTCACTTTCCTCTTCTTTCTAATTGTACATCTTGAATTTTGATTCTTGAAAAATTCCCCGTTGAATTAAAAAAAATTCCTCATAACACAACAACAAAAACTGGCCTAAGATCGTGTCAATTTAGTACACAACAGTCCAACCCATTATTAGAAACCCTGTGCCGCCCAAGAGAACACTTAAAAGAAAATGAGGCTGCATTCAGTTTCTGGTCCCCTGGGGCAAACACTTCACAGTGTGACAGTGCACTTGACTTATACAGTCATTTTTAAACTCACTTATCACTTCATCCACATTTTGTATGATATAGGGAAGAATGCACTTGAAAACCAAAGCACTGTGCATTAAGGAGGCCCGTCATGGTTCAGGCCCAGTTCAATTGTATAGGTTTTTATGGCAGCCCCCAGCTATGCTGCTGTATGGTAATCAAAGCCGGCCTCCTTCATATCATCTTATGTATGTATTTCAGATTCCCAAACTCCAGGGTTAGAAGCCCAAATGTATTTTGTTTTTTCAAACATTCTGAAAAAAATGATAGAGGCCTTGCAAAGGCCTATCTAGATTGGATCTAAATGGAATTACTGCCAGTACCGCAGGACTGATGATCAACCGGAATAATGCAGTAGCTGTTTGCCCAGGACTGCGGAGCATCAGCTAAGCAGCTCAGATTTCTGCTGCTCCCTCTTAGGTGAGATCTTCGAGGTAATTAACCCGCTGTCACTTCACAGAGATAGAAAATGGAGTCACCCAAACCTGCGTCTGTTCCCTGCAAGTCATTTGTTTCAACAAAACAACCTTTCTCTTGAATGTCTTAAAATTTACTGAGCACTTAATTTATGACCTTAGACAACGGCAAGATATTGTGACTTGGAGTTAAGGAGCAGGGCTCTGAAGTCAGAGGACTCAGTACTTTGGATCCACTTTTGCGCCCTGAGAGCTGAGTGACATCTAAACGGTTCTTAGTGACTGAAACTTCAGAGCAGTCACTGTTAGCTTTGTCCTCTCTGCATGTGATGTGTGACTACTACTCCACACCATCCAGCGGCCACGGTGTGGTTTAAGTGAGAAATTGCATTTGCAGCATGCTGCACAGCAGTTCAGTTTGTCGGAACCCGTGCAATGGCAGACATTATGATGATGATGATGATGATAGCCTGATGCAGTGCAGTGATGTCCCTGCTCTCTCAGGGGCTAGAAGCTCCCAGCCTAGAGACAAGCAGAGAAGCCAAGGGATAACAGCAGGATTAGTTGAGTACAGGCAGCACCAACACAGGAACTGGCCGAGGGCTCTGGGCAGCCGTGAACTGACTTAGGATGAGTTCCCAGGGGGAAACCAGGCTGGGTCCTAATGACAGACTTCTGTGGGTTTTTCCTTTTTGTTTGTTTGGTTGGTTTGGTTTGTTTTTTTTGGCTGTTTAGTGAGTTAGTCTTGTAGCAAACCTAGTCAGGGTCCAATGCATGGAAAGGCCTCCAAAAGGAAGACTGGGACAATGGTGACGGTGGATGACACGATTGTCTAGGACAGGAACAGCTGTGCTCATTACTCCTTTTGCTACAAAGACTGATGTCTGAGTCCTCCATTCGCTGTTTTCCACATATAAGCCTACCCAGTAAAAGAAATGGAACGCTGGGAATGTTCTGTGTCTACCTTGATTTCATATGCTAGAAGTCAGTCTTTTTCTTTTTCTTTTTTTTTTTTTTTTCTTATTTAAATAAAATATACAGTTAGGTGTGATGGCTCATGCCTTTAAATTCGGCACTCCCGAAGCAGAGGCAGATGGATGTCTATGAGTTCTAGGCAAGTAGAGTCTACAAGGCAAATTCAGAGCCAGCTAGAACCACAGAGTAAGACATAGCCCAAAATGAAAAATAAAATAAAATAAAAACAGGCTGGAGAGATGGCTCAGTGGTGAAAAGCCCACACACTTTTCCAGAGGCCCTGAGTTTGATCCCCAGCACCCCAGAATAAGGAGGCTCACAGGTGTCTACAATTCCAGTCCCAGACCCAAGGCCTCTAGACCCTACAGTCACCTACACACAGGACATGTACATATCTATACATACGTATAATTTTTAAACAAATCTTGGAGGAAATAACAAGGATGCTGTATTCCCATACAACAGGAAAAATCACAAAAGCTCTAGAGACCACAGGAAGGTAGACAAAAATCAAACTTGACACTTAAAGGATTTCAGAGTTAAGTCCTGGCTGTGACTCTGAGAACACGAATTCTATTTAAAATCTGAGCACAATTTCCTGCACGAAGGAGAAATAATAAAAATTGACTTCATAGGTACCATAAAATGATGATGAGTGATGTTACCCATGCCAAAGTTTAAGCGGGCTAAAGAAGAAAACCTGTGCATGTTTTTAATAGAGGAAAAGACACAGAAAATGCTCACTCATATCTCAGGAAACAGGATTGGATTAGACACAAATTTGGGAGTGTGTTGTTTTAAACCTGGTTCAAGGTAGAGAAGTGGAAATATCTGAGTGTGTTCCAGGAAGAAACAAAAATAGCTTCCAAAATGTATTATGAAAGAAACAGCTCACCTCAGCAATAATAGGCAGAATGTCACTCCTGTGGCCCCAAGACCAAATGCAGCTCCTGATATAGACTGGTGCATCAGAAGACAGAACTTACACTCTGGACCAATCTGACTTTATTAAGTTTATATATGATGGCTGAGCCGGTGTACCAAAATTCTCCCTCAAATTCAAGTCTTATCTGCTTTGGAGACTGCTACAGAACACCAGGAGACCTGATACCAACCAAAGCTTATAAGAAAGAAGATCTATGGGTGTAT